>NW_012101776.1:3254327-3255560 GCF_000951045.1 Mandrillus leucophaeus
TAGCTGGGACTACAGGCATGTGCCACCATGCCTGGCTAATTTTGTATTTTTAATAGAGACAGGGTTTCTCTATGTTGGTCAGGCTGGTCTCGAACTCCTGACCTCAGGTGATCCGTCTGCCTCAGCCTCCCAAAGTGCTGTGATTACAGTCGTGAGCCCCCGCACCTGACCCTCCTTTCCTTTCTTTCCCTATAATTCATCTGTTGAAGAACACAGGGCCTTTCACCTTCAGTTGCTCCACAGTCCGGATTTCCCTGACTGAATGATCTTGACGTAGTTTAACGTGTTTCTCTGACTTTTGTGTTTTGCAACTCCCATTGCAGTTGTCTTATTTGAAATTTAAATATAATCAAAACCAGATGGAACCCATTAATTGCCTTTATGACTTTTTAAAATAATGGTTCTTTACAAATTAAAAGTAAAGGAAACAAGTCTCAGAGAATTCAGGGGAGTCTGTAAAAACCATTTGATGTTTTATGGATCTGGTAAGAGCCTTTTTTAAGGAATAACAAAAGCTTTTTCATTACAGATGAAATAATTAGCAAAATCAGCTTGTAGAGTTAGATAGCAGATTTGCTTTCCTATTTTATCTCCCTAATCCAAGAATGCTGAAAGAAAAGATAATTATTCAATTTACAGAGTGACCCAAACTCAAATCTAAGTTTGTTCATATGGATATAAGGTGCCCAGAAATAAAATCTAAAGGAAGAACATGCATCTGTAAATTCAGTCGTAGGTCCTTCATCCTGCCTTCCGGAAAAGGCACTTTTTACTGTTAATGCATTAATTAGAATGTGAGGCCATTTAAAACTTTCCTTATTCACCATCTTTGAAATGTCATGTTGTAAAATTATCATCATGAACTTTGCTGAAATAAACAGAGTCCTAAAAAGGTGACAGGTTTAATAATTCCATCCAAGCTGTGCAAGATCACAGGATCAGGAAAGGAAAAAAATTCACATCATTTAGTGAGGAGGTAGGAAAATGCTCCACTGCAGATTCTGGAGGCCATCTTTCCTCTGGATTTCATCAGGACTGAATTTTTCATAACTATCATTTAATACTTTGATTGGCACTTAGGTGGATCCAAAGCAGTTGCTGGAAGATGGAATAAGGAAAGAGCTTGTGAAGCGCGTTGCCTTTGCCCTGCACAGGGGACTGATATTCAACCCTCGAGCCAAGGTACCCAGGGACCAGAATGGGCCTGTCCTCTTCTCCGCCCAGCTTGCAGCA
>NW_012101776.1:3265695-3271282 GCF_000951045.1 Mandrillus leucophaeus
GCTCCTAGGCACTGTACTGTGAAGGGCAGACTGCATAGCTTTGTATACAGCCAATCACTTCTGAGTCTAAAAAGAATCATTTGGAGAGGACCAGAAGATGGCATCTACAAGTTTAAGGAACTGAGAGGAAAAAGCAAATTGCTTTGTCGTCATAGTCTCAAATGTTAGGTAGCGTGTGGAGATTCTAAGTTCCTTTTTTACCAAATGGAAATGACACAAGGCCTTGTTTTGTCTCCAAACTGGAAATTTAAATGAAGGCTGCATAGAGAGACAAGTGGGCTCTGAAGTCTTCCAGCCTGACAGCTGAACCTAACCTTGTCTTCTCAGCCTGATTCCAAGTCAGCAGCCTAACTCAATGGAAATAGATGACTGAAACCAATGATATGGCACAGGGCAGAAAAAGGGGGTCAGACCAAATTTCACCTTCCTGCTCCGTTGGGTGGTCACTGGGAAGATGCCTTGGGTGCCTGAATACAGAGTTAGAAAACACAGATCATGTAACTCTGTTCTTCATATTTGGTGCTGCATGTCCTATTGAGTCCTAACATCTCTTTAAGGATGAATTCTGAGCCGTTCTGGGGTCTTTGCGTTATTTTCATTTTAGAATGACATGTCACATAGACCAGCTGAACACTTGGTATGATATGAAAACTCATCAGGAAGTGACCAGCAGCCGCCTCTTCTCAGAAATCCAGACCACCTTGGGGACCTTTGGTCTAAATGGCTTAGACAGGCTTCTGTGCTTTATGATTGTAAAAGAGTTACAGGTGAGCCTTTTGACTTTCATGCCTGTTTTCTGCCACCCTGGGGGAGAGGCAAGAACGTATCTTGGGCAGTTTGAACTCACTTAACCTTTCTTCCATGATTTCTTACACTGACTTTAGGCATATGATACCTACTGGGTAGATAGGAGCTGGAGATAAACTAGAATTTATTTGGCCAGCATAGTACTTTTAGGATTAGACTGTTTTTGTGAGTTTCAACTTGGGAAGATAAGGTTTTTTAATCCTTGAAACCAGTGAGTTTTCCTAGCAAGGGGTGTTTCTAATAGGAACCTGAAGTTGCTTCTTTTTGCAGTCATCCTATTTAGAGGTTTTGTGTGACTTAGGCCCAGTCTCTGTTCTGCGTAGCATTTTAGGTAACTGGAGTACTTGCTTGTTTAATTCATCATGTTTGGTTCTTTGACCATGCCTTCTTGTTTTCAGAATTTCCTCAGTATGTTTCAGAAAATTATCCTGAGAGACAGAACTGTTCAGGACACTTTAAAAACCCTCATGAATGCTGTCAGTCCCCTAAAAAGTATTGTAGGTGAGTGTCCTGAAACTAGCCTGAGGTGGGGATGACACAGTAGCCTTTACGAATGTACTAAAGAGAAAATTGTGTTTTAACTTTTCAGCGAATTCAAATAAAATTTATTTTTCCGCCATTGCCAAAACACAGAAGATTTGGACTGCGTATCTCGAGGCTATAATGAAGGTATGTTGTAGGAGAGAGGGTGACAGCCAATACTTACATTTTTTAATTTTTCGTTTTCTTGTAACTTTGTTGCCCAAAGAAAGCTACTCTTCTTTCTTTTGTCATTAAATCAAAAATATTTTAATACTTCAGTTTATCATTTTAAAATTCATTTTGTTTATCTCCCTTTCTGAATCTGTTCTTGACTAGGCTTTTTAGGAGCCTAGTGTTTCCCTTTTGTTCAAGAAAACTGGCTCTTTGTAAAATGCCTTTTGGGTAGAGGTGCTTTTATATATGAAAATGGAACTTTCCCTTGCACAGTAATACTCCCTTCTTACATAACAAAGTTCATTTATACACACCTCATCTGCTCCAAGCTGCTGTTAGAACAGAACATTGTCTCTCTCCCCTCTTGTGTCTGAATACACGTTAGGGAGCCAGGTTCTTTGGGGCATAAATTATCCTTGTACTATGCATAAAGCGCTTTTACTTTGGAAATGAATAAGAAAGACAAATGAAGAGATTAATTTGCTGGATGGAAGTCTACTTTATTTTATAATCCAGCTGCCTACTTTCCTGCCTTGACTCAGCAGCGGGAGCACCCAGGGACCCCTGTGTCTTCTGCGAGTCTTCTTTCGTCCTCTGATAATCTGAGATCATCAACGGCCCGTTCTCACACACCCATTATACCTAGGGCCATTGTCAGTTGCTGTGAGAGACAGAGCAAAATGAAACATGACCGGTCTCCTCAGAAAGCCAGCTCACAATCTAGTAGGAAAGAGTAGACTTCCTGGTGGAAAACTATGATTTGTGGTTAAAAGTATCACATACCGTAGAAAAGTCTAGAATTCTAGAATGCTAAGGGAATTTTGAAAAGTTCCATTCTCTGACTCCCAATTATATAAGTTTCTCATTGAGACAGCACTCCTTAATATCTCAGTCAAATTCACAGTATATTTCCCATAATTTTGGTGACCAGTAGTAGTAGTAGTTGTTTTTTGTTGTTGTTGTTGTTGTTGTTGTTTGGATCACTAAACAGAACGGGTAAGGCAAGGAGCCTGTGGCTCTGCTAGATGTCCTGTCGTGATGTGGGTCTGCCTTCCCCTAGCCACATGATTGTCAGATATTAAGCACTTCCCAGGCCAAGTTTCTAATTGCTGGAAAACCTTTTAGGAGGATTAAAAAATCACCCGAGTTTGGACAGGTGTGAATCCCAACTCTGTAGGAGGCGTTAGGGGGATTACAGGGATTCTTCCAAGAAACTGGAAGGTTTTCCCCTTGCCCACCGGAGGGTTCTCAGTCCAGTAGCTATTACAGACCCTTATTGGTTATAGTTGCCAGTAATTTGGTAACAGCCACATGACTGTGTCTGAGTCAGTGATCTTTAAATAAAGCCCCCAAGGACAAATGTGTCTTTTGGTCTTGAATTAGGGTGCTTACAGTCACTGAGCCAGTGTTAATGATCTGGAACAACAATGGAAATGTTCTGTGCTATTCGATGATGACAGCAGCTCCTAGTCCTTTGTAGCTGTTGAGCTCGTGAAATGTGGGTTGTGGGACAGTGAAACGCAATTTTTAATTTTATTTCATATTAATTTAAATGTAAATAGCCACACGTGGCTAGTAGCTGCTGTACTCAACAGTGCAATGCTAGAAAAATCTTGGAGAAAGAATGATAAGCTGGATAGCTCCAAAGAGGCAAATGAGTAGGTAGAATAAGTTTCTCATCCGTCCCAGGCTCCTTAGCCTCTCCAGCAGCTTATTCAAGCTTGAAGTGCGTGAGTACCAAAAACAGAAAACAGCACTAACAAACACTCATTGTGCATTAAACGAGAGCAATAAACTATTTATAGAAATAAACTGACTTTGTTTCTTTTTCCAGTTCTAGATTGATATTTTCAAGAGGATCCTTGGCACACAGTATACTAGACATAGAAAATTACGTAAAGAATTATATGGGCCAGATACAGGGTTTCAGGGACATTTTTACATGGCCTGAAAGAACCTACTATTTTCTTGGCTTTGTTGCATTCTAATTTTTAAATAATGCTACTCTATAAATTAAAAGACTTACTATTTATAAATAGCATTTTTGGATTGACGTGTTTCACATAAATAGAATAATAGTCTTGAATGAATAGTGGTCAAAAATAATACATCTGAGGTCATTTAACACTTTTGACCATTACAAGCTCCATTTAGCCAAGTAACTTTTGTTCACTCTTAGAGAAGGCCACCCTCTTTCTCTTTTTCTTTTTCTTTTTTTTTTTTTTTTGAGACAGCCTCGCTCTGTCTCCCGGACTAGAGTGCAGTGGCGCAATCTTGGCTCACTGCAACCTCTACCTCCTGGGTTTAAGTGTTTCTCGTGACTCAGCCTCCCAAGCAGCTGGGATTACAGGTGTCCACCACCACACCCAGCTAATTTTTTTGTTTTTCATAGAGGGTTTCACCATTTTGGCCAGGCTTGGTCTCAAACTTCTAGCCTCAAGCGATCAGCCTGCCTCGGCCTCCCAAAGTGCTGGGATTGCAGGCGTGAGCCACTGTCTTTTCCTTAACTCTTCTCTGCACCCAGCAACTCAGAGGAAATGTGTTGATTTCCACCTTATTGCTGCTTGTATTATAATACTGGCTTCTCTCCTATCCCCACCTCCCTCACTCCCCTTTGCCAGTCTTTTAGGAATACTTTGTCTAGAGTAGAAAAGAAGACATAGGCAGAAAAAGTTAGAATATGCTATTGACCTTCTGATGCAGACAACATTATGGGGGCAAACTGCTCTCTCTCAAGCCTGACCCAAAGATCACTTCCTATCATCCAACCATTGTAGATAATCTCCAAATATCGTTTATGCTCATAGCTACTTTAAATTACCATAGTTAATCCACCATCCTAGCATAACTCTGTATCACAGATTGTTCTTTGAATGGTTAATTATATTTCATTACAACTGGCTTCCACTGTTCCCCTCTATGTTTTGTTTTGTACATTCAAAAACATTATTCTGAAATGGTATCCATAGGCTTCACGAGATTCCCAAAGGGATCCAAGGCTGTATTAGTCAATTCTCACATAATAAAGACATACTCAAGACTGGGTAATTTATAAAGGAAAGAAGTTTAATTGACTCACAGTTCAGCATGGCTGTAGAGGCCTCAGGAAACTTACAACCGTGGTGGAAGTGGAAGCGAACATGTCCTTATGGCAACAGGAAAGAGAAGTATAAGCAAAAGGAGAAAAGTCCCTTGTAAAACCATCAGATCTTGTGAGAACTCACCCACGATTACGAGAACAGTGTGGAGGCAACCACCCCCATAATTCAATTACCTTCCACTGGGTCGCTCCCACGACACTTGGAGATTATGGGAACTACGATTTGAGATGAGATTTGGGTGCGGACACAGCCAAACCATATTAGACACACACAAAAAATTAAGAACCATGGATTAAGGGGCTATCATTGTTAAAATTTTCATGATAGATTTTGTGTAGATTATTTTGTAATCCAGATAATTATTGAACCTATAATCCTGGGTGGCCTGGACAGACTTAATATTCACCCAATTTGAGAATACTAGTGTGAAATGGCATTCCTAGGACTTGAGAAAGTTCCATTTAGGGTAAATAAAAGGAAGTAAGTAAGACTTCTCACAGCAGCTACTAACTGTGGAGCACTTATTCCAAAAGGTTAAAAATACAGGGTCAAAAAAGATACCTTTGATACATGAACAACTGAACATTAATAGACCACTCTGTGAATCATAGACTTTGGGGTGCTTTTAGGTTGGGGTATGGGAGTCCATCCAGACATTCCTTGAAGGGCCTCTGGTGCTCCATTAGGTCCAGTTCTGGTCTTAGATCAGTTCAGGAAATCCTTATTTTTTTTCCTGTGGAGTGTTGTGAAGGCCTAGTGAAGAATTGTCGTCTTTGTGTTTACCTCCTCACTGTCACTCCAAAATGCTTGAATGCACTACTTGTTCTCTCTTGCTTGTGCACAGGTTGGACAGATGCAGATTCTGAGACAACAGATTGCCAATGAATTAAATTATTCTTGTCGGTTTGACTCTAAACATCTGGCAGCTGCTCTGGAGAATCTCAATAAGTAAGTGCCAGGGTTTGAAACAGCCATCCGTGGGC
>NW_012101776.1:3271332-3274955 GCF_000951045.1 Mandrillus leucophaeus
CTCGGCCTCCCAAAGTGCTGGGATTGCAGGCGTGAGCCACTGTCTTTTCCTTAACTCTTCTCTGCACCCAGCAACTCAGAGGAAATGTGTTGATTTCCACCTTATTGCTGCTTGCATTATAATACTGGCTTCTCTCCTATCCCCACCTCCCTCACTCCCCTTTGCCAGTCTTTTAGGAATACTTTGTCTAGAGTAGAAAAGAAGACATTTATAGGCAGAAAAAGTTAGAATATGCTATTGACCTTCTGATGCAGACAACATTATGGGGGCAAACTGCTCTCTCTCAAGCCTGACCCAAAGATCACTTCCTATCATCCAACCATTGTAGATAATCTCCAAATATCGTTTATGCTCATAGCTACTTTAAATTACCATAGTTAATCCACCATCCTAGCATAACTCTGTATCACAGATTGTTCTTTGAATGGTTAATTATATTTCATTACAACTGGCTTCCACTGTTCCCCTCTATGTTTTGTTTTGTACATTCAAAAACATTATTCTGAAATGGTATCCATAGGCTTCACGAGATTCCCAAAGGGATCCAAGGCTGTATTAGTCAATTCTCACATAATAAAGACATACTCAAGACTGGGTAATTTATAAAGGAAAGAAGTTTAATTGACTCACAGTTCAGCATGGCTGTAGAGGCCTCAGGAAACTTACAACCGTGGTGGAAGTGGAAGCGAACATGTCCTTATGGCAACAGGAAAGAGAAGTATAAGCAAAAGGAGAAAAGTCCCTTGTAAAACCATCAGATCTTGTGAGAACTCACCCACGATTACGAGAACAGTGTGGAGGCAACCACCCCCATAATTCAATTACCTTCCACTGGGTCGCTCCCACGACACTTGGAGATTATGGGAACTACGATTTGAGATGAGATTTGGGTGCGGACACAGCCAAACCATATTAGACACACACAAAAAATTAAGAACCATGGATTAAGGGGCTATCATTGTTAAAATTTTCATGATAGATTTTGTGTAGATTATTTTGTAATCCAGATAATTATTGAACCTATAATCCTGGGTGGCCTGGACAGACTTAATATTCACCCAATTTGAGAATACTAGTGTGAAATGGCATTCCTAGGACTTGAGAAAGTTCCATTTAGGGTAAATAAAAGGAAGTAAGTAAGACTTCTCACAGCAGCTACTAACTGTGGAGCACTTATTCCAAAAGGTTAAAAATACAGGGTCAAAAAAGATACCTTTGATACATGAACAACTGAACATTAATAGACCACTCTGTGAATCATAGACTTTGGGGTGCTTTTAGGTTGGGGTATGGGAGTCCATCCAGACATTCCTTGAAGGGCCTCTGGTGCTCCATTAGGTCCAGTTCTGGTCTTAGATCAGTTCAGGAAATCCTTATTTTTTTTCCTGTGGAGTGTTGTGAAGGCCTAGTGAAGAATTGTCGTCTTTGTGTTTACCTCCTCACTGTCACTCCAAAATGCTTGAATGCACTACTTGTTCTCTCTTGCTTGTGCACAGGTTGGACAGATGCAGATTCTGAGACAACAGATTGCCAATGAATTAAATTATTCTTGTCGGTTTGACTCTAAACATCTGGCAGCTGCTCTGGAGAATCTCAATAAGTAAGTGCCAGGGTTTGAAACAGCCATCCGTGGGCTTGGATTGTTTATCATCTAAGTGCCCCGGTTTCTTCAATTCTTACTGTCTTAAGTTATTTTTGGGTGGGAGGTCTGAATTTATAGGCTTCCTTGCCACGGATAATCAAATCTGTCTTCAGGAGTCTCTTTTCTCAATATTGTCCCTCCGTTTATCTCTGTCTCTCACTCACTTTCTCTAATGGATTCGTGTATTCATCTGGCATGTACTGATCACATGATTCAATACGTGTCAGCTGAATAAATGAATTCATTAGAGAGAGCAAGTAAGAGACACACCAGACACTGCTAGATACTTGCACAGGTTTTAGAAAGCAATTATTACCGAAATCCACAACTGGCTTTTTACAGGGCTGATTGCTCATCATCCAGAGGGCAGTTGGAAGTGTGTTGATTACCAAGAGTGGTTATGGAGGCCTGTCCCAGAGGGAACTCATATCCTCCGCCTCACCAGCAACCTGCTGTCATTTGAGGCTGCCTACTTACAGATAAATCCCTGCTTCTCACTCACCAAGTCAGTGCTTTTGACAAAGCAGATATTAAGAACAATTCAGTCAATATATGATGATTTGAACGGTGAATGCATTTGATTGAGGTTGATTCCAAAAGATAAAGTAATTCTAGGTCAAATTTTCCACTTAAAACCAATCACAGGCATGGATTGAGAATTAGCGGGATCAAGCTCTCATTTTACAAATGAGGAAACTGAGGCTTGAAAAGATTACGTCACTGGCCTGTATTAACTCTTGTATAAACTCATTTAATCCCTAATGTTTATCTCCGGGGTTTTTCTTCGTTTAGGGCTCTCCTAGCAGACATTGAAGCCCACTATCAGGACCCTTCACTTCCTTATCCCAAAGAAGATAACACACTTTTATATGAAATCACAGCCTATCTGGAGGCAGCTGGCATTCACAACCCACTGAATAAGGTGAATAATTAAAATATATAATGGCGGGGGTTGGGGTACAGAATGGTATTTGGCCCAGGTAACAGATTACTGTGTAGAAATACCAGAGGAACCTGCGTTCAGACCCCAGAACCTTCATTCCATTCAGTTCCCTGCCCTTTCTAAGCAATCATCATACTTTCCCCGCCTGGCTTGGGTCTGGGAGAATCAAGTGCTATAGCGCTGGTGAAAGCTCATGACAAAGGGGAAAGTGCTGCATCCGTGTAAGAGATGAGTTTTGGGTTTCACTGGGGTTTGCAGTTCAGTCATCAAGGCCCAACAAACCCAAAATGGTAGCATTGATCTGTCTTGCCAAAGATGCTTCCCCTTGTGGCTGACGGTAATCCCAGTCATCACAGGAGCTACAAACTCTTTTCTGCAGTTGTGAGCTCAGAAAACCTCTAAGAACTGAAAGTTTTTTCATAACTCAGTGCCCGGTCTCTCTGCGTGGCAAAATCTGTCCTGAGCTGACATAAGGCTGTTTATACTAGTTATTTATCCTTCTTACTATAAACATTCATATATTTTGATGCAGACTTTGATTATAGTGCATTACTGACTTTGATTATAGCGCATTACCCTAGCCCCTATATTGTCTTTCTAAAATCTATAAAATTTGAAATTCTGAAATCTGTATTATCCCTTGTGTTTTGGATAAAAGATTATAGACCTGAATAGTAGCTAACGTCTTGAATATTTACTGCGTAACAAGTGCACTGTCTTAACCCTGATGGTGGATTATCTCACTTCATCTCACAACAAGCCCTGTGAAATACACCATTATGAGTTGAGGAACCCGAGGCTCAGAGAGGCTAGCTAGCAAGTGGAGGAGCCAGGCAGTCTGACCAGAGCCTGTGCTTCTGACCCGTGTGCTACCCTGTCTCCTGTGGAATCGGCCAGCTGGGAGTCTGGACCCAGCCGTGTATGCCCTGACTATAGTTTCTGCCGTGACATCTGGGAGACTGCTCTTTGACATTGCCTAGGGGACAGCAAATGACAAGAACTTTGCTCTCTTTCTACTTAGATACTACCAGTCGCTGC
>NW_012101776.1:3277190-3377245 GCF_000951045.1 Mandrillus leucophaeus
AAGTCAGTGCTTTTGACAAAGCAGATATTAAGAACAATTCAGTCAATATATGATGATTTGAACGGTGAATGCATTTGATTGAGGTTGATTCCAAAAGATAAAGTAATTCTAGGTCAAATTTTCCACTTAAAACCAATCACAGGCATGGATTGAGAATTAGCGGGATCAAGCTCTCATTTTACAAATGAGGAAACTGAGGCTTGAAAAGATTACGTCACTGGCCTGTATTAACTCTTGTATAAACTCATTTAATCCCTAATGTTTATCTCCGGGGTTTTTCTTCGTTTAGGGCTCTCCTAGCAGACATTGAAGCCCACTATCAGGACCCTTCACTTCCTTATCCCAAAGAAGATAACACACTTTTATATGAAATCACAGCCTATCTGGAGGCAGCTGGCATTCACAACCCACTGAATAAGGTGAATAATTAAAATATATAATGGCGGGGGTTGGGGTACAGAATGGTATTTGGCCCAGGTAACAGATTACTGTGTAGAAATACCAGAGGAACCTGCGTTCAGACCCCAGAACCTTCATTCCATTCAGTTCCCTGCCCTTTCTAAGCAATCATCATACTTTCCCCGCCTGGCTTGGGTCTGGGAGAATCAAGTGCTATAGCGCTGGTGAAAGCTCATGACAAAGGGGAAAGTGCTGCATCCGTGTAAGAGATGAGTTTTGGGTTTCACTGGGGTTTGCAGTTCAGTCATCAAGGCCCAACAAACCCAAAATGGTAGCATTGATCTGTCTTGCCAAAGATGCTTCCCCTTGTGGCTGACGGTAATCCCAGTCATCACAGGAGCTACAAACTCTTTTCTGCAGTTGTGAGCTCAGAAAACCTCTAAGAACTGAAAGTTTTTTCATAACTCAGTGCCCGGTCTCTCTGCGTGGCAAAATCTGTCCTGAGCTGACATAAGGCTGTTTATACTAGTTATTTATCCTTCTTACTATAAACATTCATATATTTTGATGCAGACTTTGATTATAGTGCATTACTGACTTTGATTATAGCGCATTACCCTAGCCCCTATATTGTCTTTCTAAAATCTATAAAATTTGAAATTCTGAAATCTGTATTATCCCTTGTGTTTTGGATAAAAGATTATAGACCTGAATAGTAGCTAACGTCTTGAATATTTACTGCGTAACAAGTGCACTGTCTTAACCCTGATGGTGGATTATCTCACTTCATCTCACAACAAGCCCTGTGAAATACACCATTATGAGTTGAGGAACCCGAGGCTCAGAGAGGCTAGCTAGCAAGTGGAGGAGCCAGGCAGTCTGACCAGAGCCTGTGCTTCTGACCCGTGTGCTACCCTGTCTCCTGTGGAATCGGCCAGCTGGGAGTCTGGACCCAGCCGTGTATGCCCTGACTATAGTTTCTGCCGTGACATCTGGGAGACTGCTCTTTGACATTGCCTAGGGGACAGCAAATGACAAGAACTTTGCTCTCTTTCTACTTAGATACTACCAGTCGCTGCTACATGGATCTTTTCCCTCTACTCTCCCTCTTCCTCCTCTCCTTCTTCCCTTTTTCCCTCTCTCCCTCTTCTCCCTCCCACACTCCCCCTATATTCCCCTCCAGCTCTGCCTCAACTGCTCTTCATTTTGCCTTCCCCTCCCATTCTTGCTCATCACTCATTCCTCCCGCCCTTTATTAATGACATTAACAGGATTCAGGGGGAAAGTCATTCTAAGCAAAATCGTTTTCTTTCCAGAAGGGCAAATGATGTTATAGGTATTTATGTGGGCAAGGCCAGGTGTGTTAAATACAACTCTGAAGGCAGCAAATTAATGGAACCATCCACATTTCAGGAAGGCCAAAGAGCAAACTGAAGTAAAATGGAAGATTTTCATTTGGAAACCTGATCTGTGATATTGTGCAATGTGAATTAACCATCCATTTTTCTTACCTTTTCTCTTTCCAGATATACATAACAACAAAGCGCTTACCCTATTTTCCAATTGTCAACTTTCTATTTTTGATCGCTCAGTTGCCAAAACTTCAGTACAACAAAAATCTAGGTACGTATGACATTTGTTATTTGCAGTGAGTAACAATACCAACAGATTAGCATCTCACTAAATAGCTCTTTGTATGGACATGCCTTTCAATATGTCAGATATGAGATCTTTTCTTAGTTAAATTCATGTTTAAGAAATTCAAGTCTTTATGCCTCTGAAATACAATGCCTTTTTATGAACTGTAGACAGTGGATTTATTTATTTTTATTTTTATTTTTATTTTATTTTTTTGAGACGGAGTTTTGTTCTTCTCGCCCAGGCTGGAGAGATGGTCTCGGCTCACTGCAGCCTCTGCCTCCCAGGTTCAAGTGATTCTCCTGCCTCAGCCTCCCAAGTAGCTGGGATTACAGGCACATACTACCACGCCTGTCTAATATTTTTGTAGTTTTAATAGAGACAGGGTTTCACCATGTTAACCAGGCTGGTCTCAAACTCCTGACCTTAGGTGATCCGCCTACCTCGGCCTACCTAAGTGCTGGGATTACAGGCGTGAGCCACCACACACGATCAGATTTATTTACTCTTTTTTAAGTACACTTATTTATTTATTTTATTTTATTTTTGAGACAAGGTCTCACTCAGTCACTCAGATGGAAGTACAGTGGCACAATCTCAGCTCACTACAGCCTTGACCTCTCGTGCTCAAGAATCCTCCCACCTCAGCCTCCTGAGTAGCTGGGACTATAGGCGCATACCGCCATGCCCAGCTAATTTTTTGTGGCGACAGGGGTTTGCTGTGTTACCCAGACTGATTTCAAACTCCTGGGCTCAAGCGATCCACCTGCCTTGGCCTCCTAAAGGGCTGGGATTACAGGCGTGAACCACCGTGCCCGGCCTAGACAGTGGATTTAAAAATCAACCAAGTATGGTCCACCTCAGTAAGGGTTCACTGTCCAGCTTGTAGAATGTGAGGGACCTTTGTTTTGATTCTCTTCTTTAATGTTTAGGTAGCTAATTGTGGTGTGAAAGAGACTTATTTTGGTTGATGTTCTGTTCTTTCAACAAGATTCATGTGCCAGCTGTGTATCTGGGACCACGATGGGAAAAGTAACAATATAGTTAAGGAGATAAGACTAATATTTATACATGAACATCTAATATTTTATGTATGATTGTATGTCAGAATATTCAGTACAAACAAGAGACACCAAAGCCTTTCAATATGTCTGTTCTTTCCAGGAATATAACCCTAATTTATTTTTGTCATTGGTCAGAATATTTTTGTAGTTATATAATAGATACCCAAGTGTTTCCTCTGCCTTCAAACTTTATATGCAACTAAATGACATTTTAAAAAATCCACTATGGATTTTAGTTTACTTTAAAAGCATTATAAGATCATTTCTACAAATGTAATCATTTTTTCTTAACTAGAGATTTCTAAATATATTTCTTCCTTACAGTACTTTCCTATTTCATAAGCTTTTTTAGGATGAAAATGTGGAATCTCTTTAATGTCTTTATTCTCTCATTCAAAAGTAATCATTGATTCTAGACACTATATCCATGACAGTGTCAGTGGTTGTCACAGAAGGCAGAGCATGATCTCCTCAGTAGTACTTGCTGTAGGAGGGAGGGAACCAATGTGTGTTTGGAATCTGGCTTCACTGCTTATCACCTATGTGACTTTGGCCAAGTGACCCGCAAACTGAGTGCCCAACAGGTACTGAGTCCCTTTCTATATATTGGTCAAAACCAATTTAAAGGGCCATCCCAAGCGTAATGTAAAGGTTCATCTGAAGATTCAGAGATTCAGGTTCTCTCTCTGTTCTCCCTATATTAGTATTCAATAGGAGTATATGATTCTTGATAATGAACTGTCAGTGCAGAAAGAGTCTTCTTTTCATTAAATAATAACTTTTTGTTGACTTCTCATTCTAATATTTTTTTTCATTGTGTATATGATTAGGGCCTGGCACCTTGATTGTAAAGCTACTTATGAAAAATATCATTGTCCCTGGAATTCCCAGATCTTAAAACAAAACATGACACAACAAAATCTTTATGGATCCTAGAAATATAGTATTTATAACTGACTGTAATTCTTCTTATCAATAAGACTGATGTGTAAATGCAGGAACTAAATTACAGTAGGACTGAGGAAGGAACAATTGTTTGGTATCTTTGTGGATATTCAGTTGCTCATATAAGGATGGGACTGTCTCTAGACTCTCTATTCTGTTCCATTGATGTATTTGTCTTTTCTTATGTCAATAGTGTCTTGATTATTGAAACTGTTGAGCCTTGAAACTGTATATCCAAAAAACATTTATTTAACCTTGTAAACACCGTTCTCAAGATTGACCTATGAAATGCATACCTGGCTTGGTCTGTGTTTGAAGAAAGAAGCTTCTACAACAACTAGAGCTAGCTGTAGAAGTGTTTGTTGTTAACATCACTCTTGCTTTCCACCTGGAAAGGATTATTTCTCCATACTGAGTCCTGTTAGGATGATTCCTCCATGTTCTGAATTGCCAAGGCCAAGGTTAGGTTATTCAGGATCACTTGTTTAGGCTTCTCTGGTTTGGGAAAGAGATTTCCCGGTCTTCACAAGAACCCAAATATGGGATCTGAGGGTCTGTCTAACCAGTTAACTTGATAAGAAACTGCCAGCCCTTTGTCCAAAGTGGTTGTGCCAGTTTCACTCTCACCAAGAGTGAGTATATGTGTACTCCACATCCTCACCATTATTTGGTGGCATCAGTCGTTTTCATTTTAGCCATTCTTCTTCTTCTTCTTTTTCTTTTTTTTTTTTTTTCTTTTTGAAACAGAGTCTCACTCCGTCACCCCGGCTGGAATGCAGTAGCGTAATCTAGCGTAATCTCAGCTCACTGAACCTCCGCCTCCTGAGTTCAAGCAGTTTTGCCTCAGCCATCTGAGTAGCTAGAATTACAGGTTACAAGCATGAATCACCATGCTCGAGTAATTTTTGTATTTTTAGTAGAGACAGGTTTCACCATGTTGGCCAGGCTGGTCTCAAACTCCTGGCCTCAAGTGTTCCACCCACCTCAGCCTCCCAAAGTGCTAGTGTCTTGTTGCAGCTTTAATTTGCCTTTCCCTGATGATTAGTGATTTGAGCACTTTTTCTTGGGCTTATTGGCCATTCCTTATATCCTTCTCTGTGAAGTGCCCGTTCTAGTCGTTTGCTCATTTTTAAATTGTTTGCATTTTTATTACAGACTTGTAGGAGTTATATATATATTATGGATACAAGTTCTTTATTAGATATATGTTTTGAGAATATTTTTTCACAAATTGTGGCTTATCCATGTATTTCTCTACAGGTAACTTTAGTGAGCAGAAGTTTTTACTGTTGATGGTGTCCAATTTATCCATTTTTTTCCTTTATAATTACTCCTCGTGTCTTGTCTAAGAAATCTCTGCCAGGCCAGGCACAGTGGCTCACGCCTGTAATCCCAGCACTTTGGGAGGCCAAGACAAGAGGATCACCTGGGGTTAGGAGTTTGAGACCAGCCTGGTCAACATAGTGAAACACCTGTCTCTACTAAAAATATAAAAATTAGCCAGACGTGGTACCACATGCCTGTAATCTCAGCTACTTGGGAGGCTGAGGCAGGAGAATTTCTAGAACCTGGGAGGCAGAGGTTGCAGTGAGCCAAGATTGCGCCACTGCACTCCAGCCCAGGTGGCGTAGTGAGACTCCGTCTGAAAAAAAAAAAAAAAAGAAATATCTGCCTTCTCCAAGGTCACAGAGATGTCTTCGATCTTTTTTCTGAAAGTTCTGTAGTCTTCCCTTTTACATTGAGGCCAGTCGTTCATCTCTAATTGTTTTTTGTGTACAGTGTGAGGTAGGGGTCAAGATTTATTGTTCCCCCATAAGGCTATCCAGTTTCAGTACCGTTTGTTGAAAGATTTATCTTTTTTTATTATTTGGTTTATTTGTGGTTATTCAATTACTCATGTAAGGGTGGGACTGTCTCTAGACTCTATTCTGTTCCAATGATCTATTTGTCTGTTCTTACGCCATAGTGTCTTGATTATTGAAACCGTACAGAGAGCTTGAAATTAGGCAACCTAAGCCTTCCGACATTGTTCTTTTTCAACATTGTGTTTCTTCCTGAAGACTCTAATCTCGTCTCTGGTTTCCCATGCAGCCATCCAGGCAGAGGTCAGAGTCTCCACATTTTGGCAGAAATCTTTAGTAGAGGCAGGTGCAGTGGTACACACCTGTAGTCCCAGCTTGAGCCCTGGAATTCAAGGCTGTAATGTGCTATGATTGCACCTGTGAATAGCCACTGCACTCCAGCCTGGGCAACATAGCAAGACCCCATCTCCAATTTTTAAAAAAATCTTTAGTGTAAAGGCCAGGTTTGGTACTCATTCACTTCATAAATGTCCTTCTTCCACTGTCTTGATTTCTGCAGATTCTTTATATATAATACTCAACATTTGTTTAAAGGTGTTCTAAAAATATTTTATCCAGCTTTTCTCTTAAGATAGTAGTTCAGGGTTATCTAGTGTGTCATGCTGCCGTTAACAGAAGACAGTTGGAGTAATTTTTTTTTCTCATTTACATTTATCTATATCTTTAAAAATTGCTACAATAATGCATGTTAATTGAGTAATTCAAAAGAACCAGTAATGATAATTACAAAATTTAGTAACTGTTTTATTGGTTTTGAATCCTTCAGACTGCTGGAATATCCCAATCCTGTGGCTAATTCAAATTATGGCCCAGAATTGTCATTCCCTCTAAAATATCATCTGCCAGAGAGTATATGGGCCCCAAACATTTTGACCTTCACAGCGTTAATATTTAATGAATGTTGCCGAAGGCAGGTACTTCATGCGGTGTTGCAACTTGTCCCCTTTCAGGAATGGTCTGCCGAAAACCGACCGACCCAGTTGATTGGCCGCCACTTGTCCTGGGACTGCTCACTCTGCTGAAGCAGTTCCATTCCCGGTACACCGAGCAGTTCCTGGCGCTGATCGGCCAGTTTATCTGCTCCACGGTGGAGCAGTGTACAAGGTACAGAAGACCAACCAGGACTACGTGGACTTCTTGTCACAAAACCTAACTTAAACCTCGTATTGCCAAATTCCTCTTCTTATCGCCCTAATAGAGGTGGGAAATGGTTGCTCACCCTTGTCTATAAAGCAAGTCAGGGCACACCTCCTTGTTTAGAGCAATGACGGGTGTGCCCATCCTTAGTCACCCTGCCAGGGGAACTCCGTCAGGTCTACTCACAGTGATTTTCCAGGAGTGACTCAGGACCGTGATTAGTAATTACCATGGGGAAGAAAGTGCAGCCGTGTTCCTCTGCACTCTTGGATGCAGCTCTTCGATCTCGGCAAGCCCCTGCACTCCTGCCGGACCACTGCCAAGAGATGATTCCACTCACTTCAGTGGGAGTCAGAAGACATGTCAGTGTGTCAAAGCCTGGGCAGTGTCTGCGTGTAGAGAAGCAAATTTCACAGGAGTTGCTATTTGATACGGTGCTTATAAAGCTTTAATTCCTGCCAGTTCTTTTCCCCTGCCCCTAAATGTGGGTTTTCTGGGATAAAGAAAAAAAGTTATTTCCCTGAGATGCTGGGTCCTGCGCCTCCTTCTCTCTATCCTAAAGCGTCAGCCTGGCTAAATAACCTTTGCTGTCATGTCTGCTTGGTCATTTTTGCCACTATAATGTAAAAAACAAATCAAAGCGGCTGGGCATGGTGTGGCTCAAGCCTGTAATCCCAGCACTTTGGGAGACTGAGGCGGGCAGATTACTTGAGGTCAGGAGTTCAAGACCAGCCTGGCCAACCTGGTGAAACCCCATCTCTATTAAAAAAAAACACACAAAAATTAGCCAGGCATGGTGGTGGCCACCTGTAATCCCAGCTACTCAGGAGGCTGAGGCAGGAGAATCACTTGAACCCTGAAGGCCTTAGAGATTGCAGTGAGCCAAGATCGCACCATTGCACTCCAGCCTGGGTGACAGAGCAAGACTTCATCTCAAAAAAAAAATAAAGCAAACCAAAGCGATCTTCTAAGTGCACACAAAATACTACTGACTCCTAAAAAAGTGTGGGACCTGCTAGGTGTTGAATCATGTCAACAGAGGGAGATGAGTCTGAACAGATAGCAGGGATCGTGTTGTAGGTGCCCATGGAAACGATATAGAGAAGCTCACATTTACCCTATAGGGTAGGCCCCTGAAAAGATGTGAGCAAGGTGACAACTTGACAGGAATCAAGAGCATGCTCAATGTTTTTGTTCATCTTTGACTTCATTAGGTAATCTGTTGGTAATTTAGTCTTTCAGGATTCTGACCAAGGACTTACGATGTGCAAAGCAGTTAATTGATCTAAACTGTTGTCTATTATAGCCAGAAGATACCTGAGATTCCTGCAGATGTTGTAGGAGCCCTTCTGTTCCTGGAGGATTATGTTCGGTACACAAAGCTACCCAGGAGGGTAAGTGATAGATAGTAAAGAACAACATTAATGACCGAGTTGTAAAAAGATGCTAATAATAGTGGCCCTGGACTCATCAGGAGTGAAGTCCAGTAGGTCATTCACAGCAGGTGCCTCTGCACCTCTCCACTGCTCTGCCACCAGCTCTGAAATGTCCCTGCTTTTTCCACCATGGGAAGTGCCTTGCAGAGTTTAACACAATGCCCCTCCCACCTCTTCTTCCTCTCCACCATGTACTCCTGTCAGCAACTCACCTGGTTCAGGAGTTAAGTGAAATGGGCAAGCCAGGAGACAATTCCTTAAGTGGCCAGAGGAAAGAAATAATCATGGTGGTTTGTTCTTTCTCTCTCCACTGACCTGGTTCCCACAGCAAGTACAGTTAAGTGCATGCCACAACTAAATGTAGATATGAACACTGTTTCCAAAAATGACAGACTACTTTTCACCTACTAAGACACTCTTTCCTCTCCCTTTCTCACTAGTAATTCCACTTTGTTAAGTTTTAGCTCAAAGTGGACAGCTCGATATTGAAAAATAAAAGACTTTCAATAGATACTAAAAATCCTTTGATTTTTAGAAATTAGTAGGTTAGTATTCAAATATACTTTCTTACAACACAAGCCAAAGATGAACTTTTAAAATTAACTAGCAGTGTCAGTACGTAATAGTGAAATGTTAGTGGCATTTCCATTAAAGCCAGGACCGCCACAGTGTCATGACAGCTATACAGACTCTTGCAACTACTTTTGTTATACAGGTGCAAGACAATAAGAAATGAAATGAAAATAAAATGCCTATTGGAAAGAAGACAAACTCTGTATTATTTGAGATTAATTGTCTTCCCTTTTTATTTTTCCATAAGTTCTTGGGATACAGATGGTATTTGGTTACATGAGTAGGTTCTTTAGTGGTGACTTGTGAGATTTTGATGCACCCATCACCTGAGCAGTATCCACTGCTCCGTATTTGTAGTCTTTTATCCCTCACCCCCCTCCCATTCTTGCCCCCAAATCCCCAAAGTCCATTGTATCATTCTTATGCCTTTGCATCCTCATAGCTTGGCTCTCACGTATCAGTGAGAACATACGATGTTTGGTTTTCCATTCCTGAGTTACTTCACTTGTAAGAATAATCTCCAGTCTCATCCAGGTCACTGCAAATGCTGTTAATTCATTTTATGGCTGCGTAGTATTCCACCGTATGTATATACCACAATTTCTTTATCCACTCGTTGATTGATGGGCATTTGGGTTGGTTCTACGATTTTGCAATTGTAAATTGTACTGCTGTAAACATGCATGTGCAGGTATCTTTTTTGAATAATGACTTCTTTTCCTCTGGGTAGTTACCCAGTACTGGGATTTCTGGATAACTGTCTTCCTTGAATACCCAATAGAATCATGTGAAAAACTGTTAAAATAATACAGAGATCAGAAAACAAGCTGGCTACAGAATAAATGTATGAAATAAATACACTAATCAATCAAAAAATACAGTGTGAAAAAGGACCTATTCACAGAAATAACAGGGAAATAATATAGCTAAGAATAACCTCTACAAGAAATATGAAAGAGCACTTTATTAAAAAACTATAAAACTTTCAAATATAAAATTTGAAAGTCCGTATTTCTGAATGAGGGTCCTCGAATATTACAGCGATAACAGTTCTTTCTAGTTTATAGGTTTACTGCAGTTACAACTGAGATTTCAGGTACTTTTTTAACTTCAAAAAATATATTTTTTAAAATGTCATAGAACTTAAGCAAGTACTTTTTAAAAAAAAGATATTAAAACATATCAAGTATTAAGACATTATAAAACTATAGAAACCAAAATAGGATGGTACTGGTATGCAACTCAATAGAAGGAACAATGAACAAGAATATGTAGCGTAGAAACAAACCCTGTGCATACAATGGTACTTGAGGAAAAGTAGCATCTCAAATTAAGGGAGAAAGGGAATATTAGTCCATAGATGTAAGTTCACACAGTTAAAAAATAGCAGCTTCATCCCCTTTACATCTTCTGTGTTATCAAAATTAATTACAGATAAAGCGTTAGTGTGAAATATGAAACAAATAAATTAGCTGAAAAATTAGGCAAATATGTATCAGCTCTCAGAACTTCCTAAACATAAAACCAAAAGAAGAAACTTAAGAAACAGATTTAGAGATTTGATTTTTTATAAATGCTGAATATAGTTAAACAATTCTGTGTCAGTGTCTCTTAATTAAAAAACAAAAGAGGAAATACTAACAAAGGACGAGTTTCCTTGATTTATAGTGTGCTCTTCAAATCTTCAAGTTCAGTAAGAAAACGATGTTCACGCTGATAGAAAAAAAGCAGGGGAAGGGCAAAGGATATTAATAGGCAGTTTTCAAGAAATAGAAATGATAGACCTTTGGATTCAAAGGACAAAAATCCAAAGAAAAGGAAAATTACTATTTCCACTTATCAGGTTGGTGAAAAGTGAAATGTTGGGCCCCCATTATTCGGAAGCATTTGGAGAAATGGGACTCCTCAGTGCTGTTAATTGGAATGTAAAATAACAGCGTTTGAGGAGGGCAATTTAGCTTTATCTATTTTTAAAAACATTTGTAATATACTTACCGTGATCCCAGCAATTCCACTGCTAGGAATTTTACCTGCTGGATATATGTGCAAAAGTTCACCAAGATACGTGCACAAGGATGTTCATAATATAAGATTTAGCAGAGGTAAAGAAGGACACAATACTATATGATCCTAATTTTGAGTGTGTATATGTGTGTGTGTAAGTAAACTGGAAGAATTCAGTACAAAAGTTACCAGTTTTTATTTTCTCTAAGAGATTAAGATTTTAAAATGTTTTTAAATTTTAAGCTCTGGGCTACACGTGTGGAACGTGCAGGTTTGTTACATAGGTATTATACATGTGCCATCTGTCACCCAGGCTGGAGTGCAGTGGCGAGATCTCGTCTCACTGCAACCTCCACCTCCCTGGTTCAAGCGATTCTTCTGCCTCAGCCTCCTGAGTAGCTGAGATTATAGGTGTGTGCCACCATGTCCAGCTAATTTTTTTATTTTCACTAGAGATGGGGTTTCTCCATGTTGGTCAGGCTGGTCTTGAACTCCTGACCTCGTGATCTGCCTACCTTAGCCTCCCAAAGTGCCGGGATTACAGGCATGAGCCACCACACCCAGCCTAGGTTTTAAGCCCCGCATGTATTAGGTATTTATACTAATGCTCTCCCTCCCCTTGCCCCCCACCCCCTGTAAAATTAATTTTTATAGTCTTCTGCATTTGCAAAATTTCCTCTCATTAGCAGGCGATACCTTTTTGATCAGAAAAAAAATTAAACACTGCTTCTAAAAAATACTCATCTCCAGCACTTGGAGATCACCTACCTCCACATTCTACCCAACTCAGCCCAATTTATTCTTCTCAGGGCTTTGCCTAAGAACAGTTCAGGAATGTATGCCTCTGAGGGCCTTCCTGCTCTTCCCCTTCTGGCCTTGGTTTCTCATTCTCATTCCTGCCCTCCCCTACCTCTCCATTCCCGTCACTTGCCAGCCATCCTGGTTTTCCTTTGTTGGTCATCAGTTAATAAAGTGTGTTAGGTGACCTGAGTACTTGTCAGTACTTCCCAGAGGCATGAACATTCCTCGCAGATCAAGGTGCCTTTAAGAGCCAAGGAGCTCACGTTTGGAGGTGGGAGAGCTGTACTGCGTCCCCTCAAATGTTAGCAGTGCCAAGAAATGAGACTGTCGTCCAGAGGGCACCAGAAACAGAAAGGGGCTGTTTCAAGGCGTTGTCCGCCCATGGGAGTCTCCTCTTCCGTTATTGACCTTGCTCCAAGGATACCTTCTCTTTTTTGCGTGAAAATTTTCAATTTGTTCAACTATAACACCATGAATAACTTAATGCTTTAATTTTTCAGGTTGCTGAAGCACATGTGCCTAATTTCATTTTTGATGAGTTCAGAACAGTGCTATAACTGTTTTTTCCTACTTCTTCAATGGAAGGATTGTCCTTAGATCTTCCCATCATCACTAAAATGAATTTGAAAATGAAAAGAAACTCAGTTGTTCATATAACTGCATTTTTTGCTCTCCATTATGGGAAACTTCAGACGTTCTGGGTAAGATATATCTCATGGCATTAGTTAATATAACTGATAGTGTTTAAATCATGGTATTACATGCAATTTATATCATGTAAAAAGCAGAACACATTTTTGTACTGCCTCTCATAAATGCCGAATGTAACTGTTATGTATCAATCCATTTAGTTTTATGTTCTAAAGAACTATTTGTGCAACTCCAGATTTTCAGTAAAATAGTATTGCCAGTACCCAAAGTCGTCTCTCCTTATGATTCAAAAATTATATATTCACCCTGTAAAAAACCCTGTTTGGAAGGTAAGAGATGACTCTGCTCGATATATTAGCTCACCCCCAACAAGCTGGCAGGCACATGGTGATAGCCAGACGAGTAGCAAATGGAGTGGCCACACAATGTGTGTCATGTACCATGGGAGTTTCTTGGTGTCTCACCATCCTCTTCCAATCCCAGATGCCCTGGGGGTCCACAGCATTCCTTCTGTAGGACTCTTAACAAAGCTGCTCCTTCCAGTATCTTCCTCAGCAACCTAAGTCCTGCCCCAAGTCCCCATAACTATGTCATTATCCGCAGTCCTTTTTGGTAATAGTCTTGCCATAAGCTTAACTCCCTCGAAATCCTAAATCATTTCTGCATGAAAATTACCCTGAAAAGGAAGCTGCCTGCTAGTCTGTTCTCACACTGATATGAAGGAATATGGGTGGGGACACAGAGCCACACCGTATCACTGCCATCCTACTGTGGCAACTTGAACATCAACAACTTGGATGAGAGCAAGAACGATGTTTCCACCCTGAATCTCTATGGTTATGTCCTCCTCTGGAAAGGAAGGAACGAACCAAACCAAACCCAGAAGCCAAAATCTGTTTGACAGTCATTTTGCTAGTGGTGGGGGAAGATGCATTGATTTGTAGTCAGGAGGCAAAGTTTGAGTCCTGGTTCTGCCACAAGCTACACCTTGTCCCAACCCAGCCCACTGGCATCATCTGTAAAATTAGGACTAAAGGATTTCTCAGGTTCCTTCAGTTTTCTCATTTTATGATGTTATTTCTTTTGTCTGAAGGCCTCAAATTCTGATATTGAAGGGAAGACTTGATAGGCTTTGATTATTTCACTATCATAGTAGAAAGGATTTTCAAGGAGTCTCAATGGAGAACAAGGGTAGCCTCTAATCCTGGGCATGAGGGCATCGAGGCCAGGGCAGAATTTTAAGTGAACTGTTGCTTGGTATGTAGGGAGCTTGGAAGTCTCACCACCTGCAAAGATTGTGTGTGGGAACATCTGTATCTCAAAGATACCTTGTTCTTTTTCATTTGTAATCTTGTTAACAATAACCACATGAAGTGAGATCTTTAGTTCTCTGAAAAGAAAGCTAACTGCTAAAAAGGCCAGATCTGGGAAAGTGAGTTTTTAACCAGAAAATAGAAGTTTAGGGTCAGTTAGATGGGAATCTTATGAAACCACGCAAATGGGTCCACCATATACTCTGCTAAAACAAGGCTTGCTAGTGATTTGGCCAGTATTTTTCTCAACTGAAAGAACTTAAAAATTGAAATTTTTATTGTAAAAGCTTTATAAGTTATTTTAGCCCTGTTAGAATCTCAAGTAGTAACTTAATTTGCCAGGTTATATTTTACTGCTCTTTCAGAAGTAACAATTTACTTTCATGATATTTGGAGATTTACTGAACTTTTATGATACCCTTTGAACGTCCATAGTCTCTTCAAATTTACTGTAGATAAACCCAGTCAATTCTAATGGATTTTAAGGTATTATACTGGGTATTACAAGTGCTTATTTGTTCACTGTTTCTTGATGTCATTCTGGCCTGGTTTATAAATGTTATACAGTGGAACTTATAAAGCCCTTGATTGTCCTTCCTGTCAGAATCTGATATTTTTAGAGAACTCAGCAAAGAACCTTTCAGTTCAAATCTGAGTCACAGCCCCAAAATAATATAAATAAGTAATTTTTTTTAAAGAAAATAACCTTATCAAATTGCTTCACTAGAGAGATGAGGAAATCAAGGTGAAGACATTAAGGCAACTTCCCCAGTTATTTAATAGAACAGGTTTCCCTCTGCACTTTTCATCCCACTTTGGTTTTTTTTTTTTTTCATTATCATGAAGCTATGTAAATGAGCCCACAACAAGAAACAAAAAGACATGAAAGTTCATTCTTCATTTTATTTTCATGTCCCAACAACTCATCTCAAATACTAAATTCAAAAGAAAAACTGTAGTTCTCCTCAGTATTAGCACTAATTTATGGTAAACAATCATTTCTTTTAAATATCTAACTTGTTTTACCCTTCATTTTGCAAATTAAAGCATGTATTTACATATTTATATACAAAAAACTTCAAAAACAAATTAATCCAAATCTGGGTCCAAGAGTTTCCACTTTAGAAGTGGTATGGTGCTATGCTATACACCTCCTCTTCCAGAAGTCTCTTAGGACTTGGTAAGTTCCAAATATTCATTCACAAATCGTTCCCCTTTAAGCTTAATGAACCATATACTTCATTTCTGAGTAAATGAGAGGAAATATTACAGAACACGCTTTGTACAAAACAGCACCACTACTGAGAAGAGCTCGAGGTTTTGTCATCCAAGGTTCCGACTTAAAGCAAAAATATATAGCATAGACTGCAACAGCAAAGAAATGTCCAATTAAAACCAGAGGGTTAGGAGACAATCTGTAATAGAAAAAAAAATACATATTGGTAAGACTCAGAAACTAAAATTTACTCCAAAGATTCCAATTACATATAATCTGTAAAGCTCAACAAACAGCCTACGTTTTTTCACCCAAGCACCATAATTCTGTATCAAACATTCTGTATTTTAGAGGACTTCACAAACATGTCTGCATGTTAAGTTTGATGGCAGGAGCAAACTCCCCTGCCCTTTTTTTAAAAAATATATAAGAAAAAATACTTAGACTATATCCCTTTCAGAGAAGCCAGTTAACTCCTGTAACTCTAGTTTACATAAGTCCTATATTTTTGGCTGTTTTGTTTACTCATCCTGAGATACCATGCTAAAATACCTAGATGGCCTGGTCTGTTGGGATGTAGGGCTTTTAAATATCAGTATTAACATTCAGATTATAGACTAATGAGAAATGACTCAAAGGATCACTTTGCAGATGAGAAATAACTCGAAAGATTTCACTTTGTAGACTTTCCAGGAATAGCTCCACATATGTCTGTATGTTCAAAACTAATATGGGGTTGTATAAGTCCCTGTACTTCAATGAAACTAATTTCTCAATTAAAATTTCTCAATTATTCCTGGCTCCCAGAGACCAGAACATATGGATAAATCCATAGGCAAAAAACAAGCTTCTATTTTAATCAAGGGTTACAGCTTCCTCTACCACCACCTTAAACTGCTGTTCCCAGAAAGAAAACAGCACTAAATATTGCCTTTCTTCATTTCTTTGGGCCACCTTCTCATTCGGATACTAATAGATAATAAAATATCAAAATGTGTAAGGAAGAAAGATTTGCAGTAATTCATCAACTGAACAGTCCTAAGAAAATCTGGCAGATTTGTATCCTCTGTGCCATCACAACTTACACAGAAAGCAGCCCAACAGGACCCGCAACACATTCACCACCAAGTTTGAAATAAAGGAAACAGGCTTTTCTTAGTTGATGCAGGGAATCTAAAATAAAATTGTAAAAATAATCAAATATGTGTACACACTTATGTAGGATCCTAATGATATATCAGAAAAAATGAGAACAAACGCTACATCTTGCAGATAATTTTTAAATATCTAGTCCTAGAATTTCAACTACCAGGATTTCTTTTAAATTCCATAATCAGCATTATGGAGAGTAATAAAAATATGAATAAACTTCTTTCTGTTAGTAAATAATTACTAATATTTAGGTCTTGGAAGAGTCGTTTAAAAGGTACTTCCTTGATTTTGCTGTTAATTCATTAAGTGATGCAAAATACTTTGGAAGCTCTTTTTAACACAATTCTAGAAACCAGATTCCCAGTCTCTAAGATGCCCAACCAGTATCTCTAAGCAGTAAATTATCAAGTGAAAAGAAGAGCTGTGAGTAGCGATAAATAGTAATTCCTTATATCTATAAAGTTTTTATACCTTTCAAAGTAACTCATAAAACCCTCACAATATCGTATAATCAATTGATAACCTTTTTAACCATTTAGAATCAATGTTCTGTTCAGGTATGCCTAGATTTTTCTTTACAACAGATTTTTAAAAAGTAAAGGATGCAACAGGTAAACTTTTGCTCCAATAAAGGTCTTTCCTCCTCCAATCTTGTAACTTTTAAAAAATGTTTTGTTGGTAGATTCAAATTCATAATGTAAGAACTCAAGAAGTCAGAAAAGCTTAGAAAGAAGAGCTCAGAAAAACTCTAAATTTAGTTCTTTTTATTTGCCCAAAACTCTAAACTTAGTTCTTTTCTTTTTATTTGCCCCAAACTCTAAACTTAGTTACTTTCATTTGCCCAACCAGCCATTTTAACTTCTATGCCAATTTAGCAAGAGAAATTTGTTTGGAAAAATCACAACCAGTGAGACTGGTGGTTTTGTGGGGGTTTTTTTGGTTATTGTTCTTTTTTCCTTAGGAAGAGTTAATGGTTATAGAAGCTACAGAAAGCATTTTTATACTGTATCATCTTTTGTAATTATAACCACAGCACTTACCACTAGGGCCTTGTATGATCTATACAAATAGCTATGCTGCAGATATACTAGAGTAATGGCATTTGAGTCAATATTTATTCTTCAAAACTGAAAAGCCTAGTTTCATTAACCTACTATTAAACTGATGTGTACACTGCTGTGGTGAGGAGGTGGCACAGTTGCCTTTTCTCCTCCATTTCTTTTAATTTTTTGTTTGTTTGTTTTATTTAGAAGATGGAGTCTCACTCTGTTGCCCAGGCTGTGTGCAGTGGCACTTCATATAGCTCCCTGTATTTAGCTCACTGTATATAGCTCACTGTAGCCTTAAACTCCTGGCCCTAAGTGATCCTCCCACCCTGCCTCCCAAATAGCTGGGACTACAGGCACACGCCACCATGCCTTGCTAATCTTTTAATTTTTTGTAGAGATGGGGTCTTGCTTTATTGTCCAGGTTGGTGTGAAACTCCTGGCTTTAAGCGATCCTCCTGCCTTGGCCTCCTAAAGTGCTGGGATTATAGGCATGAATCATCTCGCCTGGCCTCTTTTCCTCCATTTCTAACACTGCTTCTGCTAAGTTGTGTTTTCTATAATATATACATTGACCATGACCTCTCTATAATATGGAAACAGAAACAAAAGCACCAAAATAGTCCAAATAAGTAAAGGGTGAACGCATTGTTACTTGTGCTTTTTAACAGGGACAAGATTAACAGCTCGTATTCATTTTATAAAATACTACGTTAAAAAGAAATTGAAACTAGTGTTAGGAAGAAAAAGACTATTGCCTTTTAATACATGGCCAAAAACACCTTCCATCACAATCTTGTGTGTGTGGGGACATGAATGATCTAGTCTGCACCAGAGGAATTCAAAATAATGAATATGTTACTGAGGCAATACTATTAATGTTGTCTAAGGAAATTCCACTGCCTTCCAAACTAAAACTAAAGTTTCCCTTCCAAACTAAAACTAAAACTGTTGCTCAAAATGGAATTTTTTAAAAAACTACCAACTTGGGAGTTAGCAAACTCAGGTAACATCTTTATTTCTGGACAAATCACTAACTTTTTTATTCCTTTCCTATGCTAAAAATCTGCAATTGAGAAATACTCACTAAAAAGTGCTACACTTACCATCTGTGGCAGAAAATAATTCATAAAGAGCCTGAGCAAGAATATTCACGACAAAGGAATGAGATGCTTTTCTTTCCCAGTAAAATGATTTTTTGGCCTAAAAAAGAAATAGCTCATTTATTATATGGCAAGGATAAAAAAGCACAAACTGATGTTTATAATCCCCTCAAACTGACATTTATCCTTCTAAGGACTATCTGCAAGTAATGTTGCCTTATGTTTATCATTCACAAAAAAAAAAAAAAAAAAATCACCTTCAGAGCAATGGGTTATATGCCACTGAAGCTAAATTTACAGCCACTATAAGCTAAGTGGCCCATAGCAATCCAGTGTTACATAATATTCAAATTTAGAAATTCTCTATGATTCGCAGGTTGCATGTCAGATTCTTCAAGCCTAAGCAAGATGCCTAAGAGCTATTATAAAACTCAGGTTCCTTAGTACAGATCTCCCCATCAGAGCCCCACTGCTCTTAACCCTCAGAAATAAACCCATTTTGAGACATTTTTGTCAAAATAATTGATCTTACCTCAAAAATAGCTGCATCATCATAAAGGTCAGGGATGCCCTTTAGCAGTTTTCTCCATAGTTTTATATCTTTAAAAGCAACAGTCATTCCTCCACCAGTAAGTGGATGCCTCATATTGTATGCGTCTCCCAAAAGAAGAACACCTATGAAGAGAGGTAATGAAGATTTTATCTTAGAGCATCACTTGAGACAAAAAGAAAGACAACTCAATGTATAAAGATTACTGATGTAAGCTACTAATAAGAAAAATGTGAAAATACATGGAAACAAATCATGATTAAAATTTGCTGAGGCAAAAATTCAAGAGTTGTTTGAATCAATATTGGGTACCTAATAGGTGGCCAGGCACTAGGGATACAGTAATAACAAGAGTGTGGTCTCTGCCCTCATGAAACTCATATACACACCTAATGACAAGTCCAACAATGTCAGTACATTTATAAGGCTGCCTTAAAATTAAAATATGAAGAAAATAAAAAGAATCTACAGGTATCCAGGCATCTACAGGTATCCAGGCATAAAAAGCAAGTCCTCTGGCGATCATCCCCCTCCCACACAGGAACACTAAAATGAACAACTGTCCACAAAGGAAAGCACCTTCATAAGAACCAAAAATCAGCCTGGGTACCAGCTTGGCCAGTGGTACCCAGGGGTACCCAGAGCACCAAGGGGGTTCCTGGGATCCCTCATTCCAGGTCTGGGCACGTGGACAGCATTTTTGGATCCATCCTGGGTGAGAGGGGAGCCCATTGTCCTGAAGGGAGAGACCCAGGACTAGCGGCATTCACCACCAGCTGACTGAAGATCCCTGGAGCCTTGAGTGAACACCAGACGCAGCCAGGCAGTACCCACTGCAGGCCTGGGGCAGTGGTGGCCAAGGGGAGAGGCTCCTGCTTGAGGAAAGGAGAGGGAAGAGTGGGAAGGAATATGTCTCGAGGTTTGGGTGCCAGCTCAGCTACAGTAGAATAGAGCACTAAGTAGATTCCTAAGGTTCCCAACTCCAGGCCCTGGCTCCTAGACGCCATTTCTGGACCAGTCCTGGGCCCCCAGGAGCTCACTGCCCTCAAGGGAAAGGCACAAGCCTGGCTGGATTTGTACTGACTGTAGTCTTGAGGGAACATCAGCGGTGACCAGGCAGTCATCGCCACATGCCTGGCGCAATACCCAGTGTTGTACTGGCTTCAGGTCTGACTCGGCACAGGCCAGTGGTGGTGGCCACAGGCATACTTGTGTCACCCCTCCCCCCACCAGTTCCAAGCAGCTCAGCACAAAAGGACAGACTCTGTGTTTGAGGGAAAATAAGGGAAGAGAACCAAGAGTTCTTTTCCTGGTAATCCAGGGAATTCTCCCAGATATTACCCAAGACCACGAAGGCAGTACCTCTACGAGTCCGCAAGGGTCACAATGTTAATGGACTTGGGGTGCCCCCTAATGCAGATACGACTGCTATGTCCAAAGACTTAGATCACAACACTCACTTCCCTTTGAAAACTTAGAAAGCCTTCCCAAGAAGGATGGGTACAAACAAGCCCAGACTCCGAAGACCACAATAAATACCTAACTTCTCAATGCCCAGACATTGACGAACATCCACAGGCATCAAGACCATCCAGGAAAACATAAACTCACTAAATTAACTCTGATAAATAAGGCACCAGTGACCAATCCTAGAGTAACAGAGACGTGAGCTTTTAGAGAATTCAAAATAGTTGTTTTGAAGAAGCTCAACAAAATTCAAGATAACACAGAGAAGGAACTCAGAATGCTATCAGATAAATTTAACGAAACAACTGAAATTAAAAAGAAGCAGAAATTCTGGAGATAAAAAATTCAATTAACATACTGAAGAACACGGCAGAATCTCAACAGCAGAACTGATCAAGCAGACGAAAGAATTAGTAAGCTTGAAAACAGGCTATTTGAAAATACACAGAGGAGACAAAAGAAAAAAGAATAATCAAGAATGAGGCACACCTACAAGATCTAGAAAATAGCTTCAAAAGAGCAGATCTAAGTTCTTGGCCTTTAAAAGGAGGTAGAAAGATCAGGGTAGAAAGTTTATTCGAAGAAAAAATAACAGAGAACTTCCCAAATCTGGAGAAAGATACCAATATTTAAGCACAAGGCTACAGAACACCAAGCAAGGATTGGTGATTGATTTAATTCAAACAAGACTAGCTCAAGCCATTTAATAACCAAACTCCCAAAGGTCAAGGATAAAAAAAAAGATCCTAAAAGCAGCAAGAGAAAGGAAACAACAAACAATGGAGCTCTAGAGCAAAAGATCCTCCCACCCTGCCTCCCAAATAGCTGGGACTACAGGCACACGCCACCATGCCTTGCTCATCTTTTAATTTTTTGTAGAGATGGGCTCTTGCTTTATTGTCCAGGTTGGTGTGAAACTCCTAGCTTAGTATGTCTGGCAGTACATAGTATCATTGTGCTTTTGTATGTTTCCTATGGAAACATACAGTATGTCTGGCAGCAGACTTAGTGGAAATCTGACAGGCCAGGAGTGAGGTGCAAGACACACTGAAAGTGCTAAAGGAAAAGAACTTTTATCCTAGAATAGTATATCCAGAGAAAATATCCTTCAAACATGAAGAAGAAATAAAGACTTTCCCAGACAAACAAAAGTCGAGGGACTTAATCAACACCAGACCTTTCCCACAAGAAATGCTGAAGTGAGTTATTCAATATGAAAGAAAAGGACATTAACGAGCAGTAAGCAATTACATGAAGGTACAAAACTCACAAAAGTTAAAAAGCAAGGGGGATAAAGTTAAAGTGTAGAGTTTTTATTAGTTTGCTTGTTTGTGGAATCAGTTGTCATCAGTTTAAAATAATGGGTTATAAGATATGATCTGCAAGTTTCATGGTAATTTCAAATCAAAAGCCTACAAGAGATAGGCAAAAAAATTAAAAGTAAGAAATTAAAACATACTACCAGAGAAAATTACCTTCACAAAAAGGAAACAGGAAGGAAGAAAAGACAGCAAAACAACCAGAAAACAAATAACAAAATGGCGATAGTAAGTATGTACTTACCAATAGTAACATTCAATGTAAATGGACTAAACTCTTCACTCAAAAGGCATAAAGTGGCTTAATGGATTTTAAAAAAGAACCAACGATCTGTTGCCTAAAATAAACACACTTCACCTATAAAGACACACAGACTGAAAATGAAGGGATGGAAAAAGATATTCCATGCAAATGGAAACCAAAAAACAGCAGTAATGATACTTACATCAGTAAAATAGATTTCAAGACAAAAACTATAAAAAGAGGCAAAGAAGGTCATTATATAATGATGAAGGGGTCAATTCAGCAAGAGGATGTAACAATTATATATGCATCCAATACCAGAGCACTCAGACATATAAAGGAAATATTATTAGAACTAAGGAGATAGACTCCAATAGAATCATGGCTGGAGACTTCAACACACCACCTTCAGCACTGAATAGATCATCCAGACAGATAAACAACAAAGAAACACCAGACTTAATCTGGACTACAGGCCAAAGAGACCTAACAAATATTCACAGAACATTTCATCCAAAAACTACAGAATACACATTCTTCTCCTCAGCAAATGGATCATTCTCAAGGATAGGTCATGGGTAGGCCACAAAACAAGACTTAAAAAATTCAAAAATCAATTGAAATCATATCAAGTATCTTCTCTGACCACAATGGAATCAAACTAGAAATCAGTAATATGAGGAACTTTGGAGACTATGCAAACACATGGAAATTAAACCATATGTTCTTGAATGACCAGTGGGTCAATGAAGAAATTAAGAAGTAAATACAAAAATTTCTTGATAGAAATAAAAATGGAAAGACAACATATAAAACCTGTGAGACACAGCAAAAGCAATACTTAAAGGGAAAGTTTATAGCAGTAAGGGCCTACATCAAAAAAGCCGGAAAACGTCAAATAAACAACCTAACAGTGCATCTTAACCAGAAAAGCAAGAGCAAACCAAACCCCAAATTAGTAGAAAATAATAAAGATCAGAGCCAAAATAAATGAAATGAAAAAAATACTAAAGATAACAAAATGAAAAGTTGGTTCTTTGAAAACATAAAATCAGCAAACCTTTAAGACAAACTAAGAAAAAAGAAAGAAAACCCAATTAACTCCTTTTCCTATTCCTATGTCAGCAAATGGCTGGCAAAACTATCTACGCCAGAAACCTGGAATTTACATCAAGAGATTTCACTCTCTTATTACTATATCCAAATCATCACTAGGGATGTTCTGTACATTCTACATCCTAGATATTACCCAAATTTATTCATTACCTTTCATTTTACAACCCTAGTTCTGGCCTTTTATCATCACTGACAGAATAATTAAATAATCTTAGTGTATGTTTTACTGGACTTTCCTCCAAACCATCCTCCACAAAAATGTCAGAGTATATTCCTGAAATAAAAGTCTAATCACACCACTGCCTCATCAAGAAAATTCCGTTTACAAAAGTATCAAAAAAGGTAAAACACTTAGGAATAAATTTAACAAAAGAAATGCGAAACTTATACTCTGAAAACTACAAAATATTGTTGAAAGAAATAAACCCTTATCTTTCAGTCAAGGGAATTCTGACCACAATGACAAGAAAATTCACTGGGGAACAAATACTCTTTTCAACAAATGATACTGGGACAACTGAATATCCACACACAAATCAAGCTGGACCCCCTCCCCTCAACAGACAAAATTTAACTCAGAATGGATCAAAGACCTAAACTAAAGAGGTAAAACTATAAAACTCTTAGAAGAAAATATAGGAGTAACGGGCCAGGCATGTTGGCTCACACCTGTAATCCCAGGACTTTGGGAGGCTGAGGTGGGTGGATCACCTGAGGTCAGGAGTTTGAGACCAGCCTGGCCAACATGGTGAAACCCCATCTCTACTAAAAATACAAAAATTAGCTAGACGTGGTGGCACATGCCCATACTCCCAGCTACTTGGGAGGTTGAGGCAGGAGAATCACTTGAACCCGGAAGGCAGAGGTTGTAGTGAGCTGACATCATGCCACTGTACTCTAGCCTGGGCGACAGAGTGAGACCTCATCTCAAAACCAAAACCAAAACCAAAGCAAAAAAACCACAAAACTCTCTGGGCCTAAAGTGCCCTGACTGATCCAGGCCCTGCCTATAGCTCCTGTCTATTTACTGCCCTTTGCCACTCAGTGTATTCCAGACATACCAGCATTCTTTCTTTCCATTTCAGCCATTTTGTTCTGTCTCCTCTCTCAGCCCAGAGTGCTTGGATCAAATCTTCCTGTGATAGGCTCCTTGTTGTCCTCAGGCCATGTCTCTAATGTCTGCTTCTCAAAAAGGCCTCCCCTGACTGCACAAAGTAGCCCCTCTTGTTGCTTCTGTCTCTAACAAGAAGTCTCTCTTTTGCTTATTTATTTCTTTATTATTGCTCTTTCCCTCTACTAAGAGAGATGTCTCCTGATAGCAGGGATCTCGTCTGTATTGGTCACTGCTATACCACCATAGGTAGGCACAATTAGGTTTGGTTTTTCTATAATATAAAAGACCAAAGTATACAGTTTCTACAGTGGTTGTAGACAAATAGACATTTATTCCTCTCATATAAAAGAAATGTGGGGGATAAGTGGTCAAAGCTCATATGATATCCCCCATGATCTTATTAAGAACACAGGCTCCAATCTTACTGCTCTACTATCCTCAAAACACAAACTCCAACTGCAGAGTCACATCATGGTCAAGAAAGCTGCTATTGCACTAGTCCTGAGTTACCATACTTCCAGGAAGATATATGTAATAATTCCTCTGCATGTCACTGGCTAGAAGTAGTCACATGGCTATACCTTACTGCAAAGGAGGCTGGGAAATGAGGTACTTATTTTGTGTGGCAATGTAGAATCAAACATCAAGCTGCATTACTGAGGAAGAAAAAAATTGATATTGGGTAGCAACATCTTCCACAGGATATAAGGTTAGTTAGATTCTGTAGTTTATTGGAGTAATAAAGGGCTTTATTTTGACTCTGTATTCTTTCTTTATGCTAAGTAGTTGCAAGATGACTGCCTAAAATTCCTTTGTTCACATCTAGGGGAAGACAGGGAATGAGGCTGAGTCACCTCAGGTTGTTTTCTCAATAGGGAGAGGGGGTTTCTTTCTTATACATCCCAGAAAATGTCTCCTCTAATTGTATGGATCATAACGGAATCAACAATTATGCCTAAGGGAAGAGACTAAGATAAATCACATGCATCTTTATAGAACTAGAAGTTTGAGCTACCTTACCCCATAGCAAACAGATTATGGGTAGGAGCTCTGGATACCTGATTGGCAATCAGAATAGCTATCACGAACAAGGGCATGGAAGTTGGCCAGGCCATTTTTGGTGGCACATGTTTCTCAACACAGATCATATCACATATACATGTTGAGTAAACAGACAGCCACCTCCTAATCTTCTTCATTTTCTTCTTTTCTTGTTCTTATCAACTAAAATCCATATAAGTTCAACAACTATGCTGGCTAACATGGAAGTCATTAGCCACATGTGGCTATTGAGCATTCGAAAAGCAGCTAGTCTAAATTGAGGTGTGCTGTAAGTGTAAAATACACATTGGAATTCAAAGACATTATGAAAAATAGAATGTAAGTATCTTCCTAATACATTTTAAACTGATTACATGTGAAAATGTTAATATTTTACATATATTGGGTTAAATAAAATTTTTTTAGAATGAATATATTATTAGAGTTACAATTACTAAATTTTAAAATACCTTTTTTAAACTTTTATTATGGCTACTAGAAGATTGCAAATTATGTATGTAGCTTACATTATATTTCAGTTAGACAGCACTAATTGATAACACTTTTTCTGTCACCTTACACGAACTCTCTACCTTGAGTTAATCTACCTTCAAGCAAAATTGAACTATGTGCTACTAACATGCTCTAATTCCATACCTGAATTCCCCATCTCTACTTACCTTTCAAGCTCTTACTCCAATGCCATCTCATCAACAAAGACTTACTATGATTCCTTTACAACTAGAAGTCATATCTTCTTCTTCTCCAATACTATACAACTTTACCTGTGCAGTTTGATGGCAGAGAACACGTTTTCTATATATCAGAGTGAATTGTTTACATGTTTTAACACTTCTATAGACCTCATGTTTTCTTTTCTGGGGAAATGTGGTGGTTCTGTATATTTGTATTCTACCTTAATTCCTTGGCTATGATAGGAGTTTAATAAAGCATCTGTGGGTGACAGAATATATAGTGCTGCTGTGAAAAACAAAAAAGGGACAGATAGGCCTATTCTAGAAGGAAGGCTGAAAATAAATGAGTGAATGCTGGAGAAATAGCAAGGGCCAAGAAGGCTTTTGAAAGTGATGAAATACTAATTGTGTGCCATAAAGAAAAAGAATACTTCCTACGAAAGCAAGGAGTATGCTGTTGAGAATCCACATCATTCAAACAGTCTAGATCTAGGCTTTTAAGCAAATGCTTTATTTTCAACATATGCTTGAACTGAAATGGTTCAAGGAAAAAAAGTCTCAGACTTATCATAAAAATTTGGAAAATTACTTCTGAGTGTCTCAAATCAATTCAGTCTAAAATTCTAGTAAAGTGTTCATGACATTTTAGCATTCAGGGGTCCCTTGAGAGCAGGCATAAAGAAAATCTATCCAAAACTTCTCCTAAGGGTCAATTTCCCTTCATTAATTGTACTTAGAACTACTAGTGCTTCCTAAAGCCTGAATGGTTTTCTCAATCTGACTTTCCTGTTGGAATTGTTACGTTCCAAGAGTGCTCCAGAGAGCCTTCTAGCTGACTCTATTTTTCTGCACTTAGCTAGCCAAGGACCTCAAGGCTGTTAAGACTAAATAGAGACTATGCATGATAGTCTAATTCAAGGTCAAGCTATAAACTATCCTCTATCGGGCCACAGTTGCCAGGAAAAAAGTTTATGGGCATTAAAACATTAGAAATGGTTGAATATTCCTGAGCACTTAAATTGGGAACCAATAGTTATAGAATATTATTCTTTAGTTTTTCCTCAGAAGATCTTATTTACATTTAAGGTCAAAACTATTATCTTCAACAGATTCAATCTGTACTTTTCGTAAGATTCTCAATACCTATGGTCTTTAATTTATTTAATTTATATCATTTAATTGATAATTAAATGATAATTTAATTATAATTGATAATTATATGATAATTTAATTATGATAATCATATAATTGATAATTATATGATAATTTAATTATGATAATCGTATAATTTATTATAATTTATAATTACTTTAATTTATATCATTAAATATTATTTAATTTATATCATTAACACATTTGTTACTCATTGTAACTACAGTGTTCTGAAATAGCTTGCAGCACTGTCAAATTTAAAATAAGTAAGATAAATTGGCAAAAAAAAATAGATAAGTAAACTCTAATATGAAGTTATACTGAGCACAGCATGCATACTGTGAAGACCTATATACTTGCTAGATGTGGGCTACATTTTCAGTAGTCAGTTGTAAAATTGCATAATCAGAATTTATAAAAAGTGGGCATTTGTTTTCCAATCCATCTGTCAATATGATATAGTTTCTCTCTCTTCAATCATTTACTCTCTTTTTAAGGTATATCTGTTTCCCAGGCAGCATAGCTATAGAGGAACTATCTTTTTTTCCTACATAAACTTCCACCTGCTTTATTTAGAAGAGCAGATATTCATTACGTTATTGGAAAAAGTAACTGAAAGTGAAGGTAAATCCCTTTAAAACACACCAAATTTTTATGGTAAATATTCTAAAGCAAGAATAAAAAAAATATAAGTTAAATTGAGATGTTAGTAAAAAAATTTATGATATATTTATTTTTATTTAAAAATTGTGTTTGTAATTTAACTATACATCAATTCTTAGAACTGCAGACTGAATTACATGCTGATTTTTCCAACCAAAAATTAAAAGGGACAAAATGATATTCTGTCAACAGTGTGGTATGATATGAGTAATTCTACAACATTTCTTACAGAAACTATGAAATCACATCTTGCAAAAAATGAAATTTTAGTTTGCAATTGATTTGCATTAAAATTAAATTTTAAGTTAATTTGAATTAATTTTAAATTATGGCTCATATCCACTATAAGCCATAATAAAAAGATCTGGTTGGACTGGTGGGGATAAATGCTACTGCAAATTATGTGGGGTGTTTAATGGAGACTGGTTTTCAAAAACATTAGTTTATTGGAGAATCTTTTTCCTTTAAAGCAACCTTTAGTTCTCCATCAATGTCATATTTGGGTACTTAGTAAATACTCAGGTAATTAGTATGCCCTTACATTAACTAGTTAATTAACTTTATTTGTTGCTTTTTGATAGATTTTGTTTTCCCATGCTAGAATTCTGCTTTTAATTCCACATTTAATTATTCAGGTAGCTAGAGTCACATTATCTCCAAACTGCTTTTTAGCTGATGAAATTGAACCCAGCCTTCTCCCTGTTCTCGCCTACTTGGTAATATACTGTACCTTTCTATTGATTAAGTAACTTTCCTTGGTAGGCATCGGCTCTTATAATTTATTAGATTCTAAACTATGAACCAGCTCAGAATTTCAGGTTACATAGTTAGGTAAGAACAATGTGTAAATTTCTTTTCTAAAACTTAATTTCTAATAAGAGTCTCTGTTCTGCATCAAAATTCCAGAGACTTAAATAATCTCCCAGTATGAGGAGATCATCCATGGTTTCTCATTCTGTAATGCAAGGTCACTCTAAATAAAACTTCCTTTCAGAGATTTCTTTGTTCCTGGGCACATAGGAAAAAATTCTATTGCTGTAGGAAACTCATTGAGGTTGCCTAAAAACATGAGCCACCCCAAAGCAAGTCCCCCTGCCCCTTACACTAGCAACTAAGGGCTCTGTGATGTTGGCTAAGGCCTTCTATTGAGCTCTAATACAGGCTAACCAGCTATTTCTGTGGTACAGCTTCTGCACCTTGCTGGAGGACAGGAGAACTCTGGGTTCTGGTTATTTTTCTGGACTCTTTTCAGGAATGTAGCACGTGGCCTTTCTGCTCTTATGCCCCCAAATATATCTGGAGAAAGCGTATTATTCTCTTACCCTGAAAGACATTATTTAGAATTGGCGTGAGAAAGAAACCAAAACAAAAATGGAAAAACCCAAATCTCTAAATTTAGATGTTTGGTGAGAAAATCCAGGACAAAGCACTGAAAAATTCTAAATCAGTTGAGACTACACACACTGTATAAATTAGAGGAATGGAAGCATGAAATAGAAATTAGGATTAGCTTCAGGAAGAGAAGTTTTTTCATGTATATCTGAGTTTTTGCCCTGAAATTTGTTCCTTTTAATACACATATCTAATTATGTCACTTCTTGTTCTAAAACCTTCAAGGACTTTCTACCATACATAATACAGAATAAAGTTCATATTCTTTATAGTGGTTCTCAAAATCCTTCTGGTTAGGCTTTAAGCTTCATTTTTAGACCACTTCTCTCTATACTATAGGCTACAAACACAATTATCTATACAATTTGCAAACAGATAGAGAAGCATACATACTTCTACCCTAGCTGCTCTCTGTAAGTGATGCATGGGATAAGCAATAAATGCCCAAGAACTTGGGAAGAGAGAAGTATGACCTCCTGCTCTGTGACAGTCAAACTCTAAATAAACATACAGCAGAACAAAGATGTACAAAATATTCTTAAAGGAACAAAATGTCATCAGATTAAGATTTGTATAATCTACTTGTTAACTTGAACATCACCAAAAATTTTTCTTAAATCTTTAGCAGACTGAAAAAAGATCAGGGATGGAGCATTGATAGAAAAGAGAAAGCTAGGGAGCAAACATTGACTGAGACCCCATTGTACTGCTCAAAAGAGAGTGCCTTGTCATCACAATTAGCATATAATTAAGTTGTTTCTATAATGAAGATGGAAGGATACAGCTACCAGACCTAATTATACAATCCTGGTATTTAATATTTGTGAGAATAGGACCTTGTTTTTTCTCTTTCATTGTTGATTTCCTCAGTGTCTATAACAGTGAGTGGCGAATGGATGCACTCAATATTTGTTGGAAAATTAAGTCTCATTAACCCCTACAGCTCCAATTCTGTGTATTCCTAGCCATCTTTTAATTATGATGTAACTTTTTATATAGTTTTGACAACAAGGAGTGAATGTACCTATCAGTGAATAGATTATGAATTTATAAAGTATCGTTCTACATTTTATACATTGCTTTCTTGTTAATTTATTTAAATTGAATCAATCTTCTAGAGACTGATGATTCTCGAAGGCACTAATATTCAAACTTGTAAATGTACAAAGCTCAGAGTGAGAGAATGTGACCAACCAAGGTTCTATTCATGTGGGGATCCTTCTAAAAGGCCATGTGGTCTTCCCTAGATGACACACCTGTATCACACTGCATGCTTTCTTCGAGCTACAAACCTGCTGAAACTTTGGTTTTTGTCATACTCACTCACAGATCAATTTTTCTAAGTAGTCTTTCCTCTTCTGTATTGAGATTGCATAGAAAGCTTCCCTGGCATCAAAAAATTAAATAGAAGGTCTGCTTCCCTCATTGTTAATGGTGGGAAGTAACACCTGCCTTGCTGAAATGTTGTGAATCTTAGTGATAATATACTGTAAAATTCTGAGTACAATGGTAAGAGAAGTCAGTGCTCAGTAGATGATATCTATCATAAGTATTGTTTCAATAATTTGTTAGTATTTCTATTATAATACTGCATTTCAATTCCATTCATTTTAACAAGTATGTTTTCAGGTAAAGTTCTTAACTCAGAGCATTAAAATGTAGTCTCTTGTGCCTCAGTTTCTTCATCTATAAAATAAAGATAAAAACAATACCCTCATAGAGTATTTGTGAGATCTAAATTACCTTATACATATAAAACGGTTAGAACAGTGTCTACTACATTTGTAAAATCTCATTAAATACTAACCATTATTATTAGTAATATTACTAGAATTTAGAGGAGAGACAGGTGAGTAAACTATAAAAATAGTAATATAAGCAACCCTAGAGTATGCAAAAGAACCAGAAATAACCCAAAGAAATAAGGGATGACTTTAATTAGGGTGTGTTAGTTGAGAGGTTTCCTGGAGGAGGCAGAATGTGAGCTTGTTTTTGAAGGCTGATTAAGATTCACCAATTAGATAAGGGCCTGAGGTTGCAAAATGAAAAAATCAACTCCAGGACGATACATGGCATCCAAAAGAGCGTGGTGCATTTGTGGAAGTAAACCAAACAATTGTTTCGCTGGGTGTAAAGTGAGGTTGGGGAGGATGGCTGTTGTGGGAGAAGATAGTTCCCAAGGAAGACACAGAAATGACAGATATCTTGTGTCCTACATATTTTGGATTTTATCCTGAGATTCTTAATTTAGGGTACTTGCACCTCTATCGAGGTGACCATAAATACCTAGAACTTGGGCACAAAGTCTTGCGTTGTAGATGCATTTTAAGTGGGGGAGAATGTTCAAAGCATTTTAATAGATTTTCAAAAGGATCTGTGTTGTCAAAATGAAAAACCACTGTTTGTTGTTGAGGATGACATTAAGGATTTTAAACAGGATCAGGTTTAGTTTTGGAAAGGTCCTCCTAGTGGCAGCGTGAAAGAACGCTGGCTGGAAGAGATTTGGAGTGAGAAGTAAGGAGACTGTGTGAAGCGTCCAGGCAAAATAAAGGTCTGCGGGCATAGAAAGAGGAGAATGTCCACTCTCCATTAGGTATAGAATGATTTGTTCTTCCCATTAGGATCTGTGAGATGTTTAATATGTGCCAGGCACTGTGCTAGCTGCCAAGAACAGAAAACTCCAGCCCTTAAAGAGCTTTGAAACTAATAGAGAAAACAGGCAATGGAAAATTATCTAATTATAATCGTGTAACTGCTATGCCTCCCCCTTAAATTGGGGCTTCCAGAGTTCAGCGACCCTGTCTCATTCATCTCACTGTCTTCTAACTGGCCCACAAGAAGTGCTCAATTAGTCCCTATCTAATAGAATACATATCTTAATTGTCCCTTGCCTGGTGGACTCCTATGAGTGCTTATCTCTACTGACAGTAAACATACCTACATGGGCTTGTAGTCTGGTGCTAATGCTTGCCTTCTTACCTTTAATATCAAGACCCTGCTCAGAGATGAATCTTACGCTAACCTGAAGTCTGCAAGTTACAAAGTAATAAATTCATTTATTCAAATTCTTCATGAAATTACTTCAATGTCTGGATATGTGATTACATTTGCTTGCCGCTGATTCTACATGTTTTTAGGCATTAAATTATCCCCCTTGTAAGCTTTTTTTTTTTCTAACTTGATTAAAAAAAGAGTAGCAATATTGTTTGATTTGTCCTGTTTTTCTTTTGGTTTTCCCCTCTCCCTTCATTCAGCAAATATATTTAGTGCCTGCCATGTGCCAGCACTGTGCTAGGTGTAGGCGGAAAAAAGATAAATGGGAGCCAGGTCCTACCCACAGACAGTCCTCAGCTTAGTTTGCGATGACAAATACACATGTGGACAAGTAGTTATGATCAAAAGAGCAGTTATGCGAACAGAGGAAGAGAAGGGTGACTCCTTTCACCTTGGGAAAAAATACTGGAGATACAAAGCTGAATTAGACAATACCTCACCTTCAAAGATCTCACTAGAGGGAACATTTTGCAAATGCTAATTAAGAGGGGCAGGGAATTTTTAAGGAGGAGCAGCCTCATACCTGAAAGATGCCTCATCAGGCACTTAGAAATACTAACATAAAACTTAAAAGAAAGTCATGGTTGAAACCAGATATAGTTCAAATAATGCAATACCTGAAGGACCTACTCTGAATGCAACATGCAAAATTTAAAAGGATAATTATACAAATAATCAGAGGGTTTCTCTCATAGAATGAATGCAAGATACTTCTGTATGAAGTATAGGTTGCTTAATTACTTTTAATGTAGTTACTGCAAAACCTAGGGATTCTACCTTGAAAGGGTTGTACAGTATTTACAATTCAACCAGTTTCTTAACCTATCCCTAGAAAATCTTGGTGACTGGCACCTACCTGCCCATCCTATTAAACCTGGGCTTTGGGTCACTTCCAAGCAATTTATTATATCTACAATCTCCTATCTGAACTGATTAGCATTTGCAAGACCAAACTGAAAATACAGTTTTTCTCTGCCTTATTTTTTTTTTTTCATATAATTTGAATGGCTTTACTTGAAGGTCTTCGGAGTAGCATTTAACCTTTTCAAAATTATGTCCATTTGTAATTTGCAGAGCAAATCATTTGTCCCATGGTTGTATAGGAAGAGGGGTACCTGGTTGCAATAGAAGTAGAAAAAAGCTACCCAATTAAAGTAAAGAATCAGCTATTTTATATACTTTTGGATGTCTGAAGTAACATTTCCATTGGTGGTGTTGTGGCTAAAGTAGTAGTAAGGAAAACACACATTTCAACTTGAGCTTCTGTCTGGGGAATGTATGACCTGAAGCTGTCTTGGGCTGATGTGATAGGTAGTGGTTAGGGCATCTCTGCTTCCTTCTCTCTCTTTGAGATGATTAAGAGAATTGATAACATGTTGAACTAAATGTCAGCCAAAATCAATAACCAGGAGGTAAGAGCAGGCTGAGGCAAGTGAATTGACTCAGACAAATAAGCAGTCCAAGGGAACAGAATCCTCACAGCTGGAAAGGCTAAGCTGCCTCCTGCTGCTGTGGCAAAGAATATGAAACCGGCTGTTGAAACTAGATGTCACCAGCTCCCACAGTCTGTGTGGGAACGGTGATGGGGTCAAGCAGGCTGCCTTTATGATACAGAGTTTCTTGATACAGAGTCTCAACTGGACTGGCAAGCTTTTGAGAAATATAATTAAAGCACCATGTACTCCCATGCAAAAAAAATAATAATTTCATGAAAATAATGTCTGAGTCTATTTTAAACAGTTTCCCTCACTTTTAAAATCATTTACTTCTACCTTTAAATTAAAATCATTTTCACTCATTTAATAAAATGTTGCTTTATTTTTTATGTTGATTCTCCCAGCAACTTTAAGCTATTATGTCCTTGATCATATTATTAACTTGCTAGGTGGTCTAAGCTTTTAGATAGAGAGAAAGAGAGAGAGGCGTTTGAATGTTTGTACTTACGTATTTAGAACCACCAGTTGCCTACAGAATGAAATGTAGTTAGTGGCGAAGTCTAAAATATATTTCTTGTTACTCTAGGCTATGCTTCTCTCTGTCTAAATGCATGCTTAATTGTAAACAAAGGGACAATATCATACTGAAACCCCTTATTGGAATTTAGCTCCACACTGTTCTGTTTATATATAAAATTGAAGGTATACTTGTTTAAAATATTGATTAAAAAGAGTATTAATTTTGTAAACATAAAATAATTGAATTATCTAAACATAAAAGTCATTACGAAAGAGCTTCTTAACTATTCTCACCTTGATTTTCAGTAGCAGTCCATGTTAGAACCATCCATGTTACATAGTTGCTTAACATTTTTTATAGCATATAATTCTCAGATTATAGTTCCCAAGCCAGCACCACAACCACCACCTTGGCCATCAATGGTTCCTGATTCCTGGTATTTACACCTTATTGAACCCCTTCCCACTGAGTGTGATCTGGATTTATTGACTTACTTCTGCCAAATAGAATGTGACAGATACAATAGGACATGACTTCCAAGATTAAGCTACCAAATTTCTGTGGGTTTTACTTTGGGGGCTATCTCTGACTCTCTTCCTTGCTCACTCTGATGGATGTCAGCTGCCATGTGAGTTGCTCTATTGAGAAGTTACCTGATGAAGACCTGAGGAAATCTTCAGCTAACAGCCAGTAAATAACTGAGGCTCTCAGCTCAATAACAGAGTAACTGAACCATGTCAATAACCTCATGAGTGATTTGAAAGTAAATCCTCCTCCAGTCAAACCTTCAAATGAGACCATATCCCTAGCTGACACCTTGATTGCAATTTGCAGCTGGATTCTTGACCTACAACAACTGTGAGATAACTGTTCATTATTTTAAGTCAGTACGTTTTGGGATGATTAGCTAGGCAACCATAGATAATGGATATAGCTGGAACTTGTTAGACCTACTGAATCAGAAACTTTAGAAGGGAAGCCCAGTAATTAGTGTTATAACAAGCCTCCTAGGCAATTCTGATGCATGCTGAAATTTAGAAACCACTACTTTACAGAATGAAGTCTAAAACCATTAGCTAAGCCTATAAGGTCCTTTCTATGGTTCTTTTTTTTGATAAATCTTTGTTCTCTCATCTTGTGTTATTCATCCCTAAGAATTCTCCATTCCAACAAATTTCAGCAGTTGCAGTTGAGGAAGCTTTAGCAGCCACTGACTGTCTTATGAGCTGCCTAAACAATGCTGTTAAACTATTCTTATTATTTAATTTAGTAATAATAATTATAAAAGAAATGATAGATACTAATAGTTGAGTGCAGACTACATATTGGGCTTTATTATAACCATTCTGTATATTATCTTATGAGAATTTGCTGATAAATCCCTATGAGATAGGTAGTATTACTATTCCCATTTTACAACTAAGGAAAATAAGTTTTAGAAAGATAAACTAACTTGCGTGATATCAGTTACCATACTAGTAACTGGTAAAACTAAGATTTGACATGAGTCTGAGTGTTGAGTTGGCATATTGAGCTAATGGGCCACGTGCCTCTCAGAACATTGCCTCTGGGCCTTTGAGTTTTCTCAAGTCTCTTGGCTTTCTCACATCCCTTGGCCTCTTTCATGAAACTAAGTTCAGAGGTAACTGCCTATGTAAAACTATTCTTGACTCTCTCTAGAAGAGATATATTCAGTTCATTTATTCATTCAACAAATATTTATTGAAAGCTCATTATATGCCTATAAACATTCTAGATACTACAAATTTAGCACTGGAAGAAAAAGCAAACAAACCAACAGATAAAAATTATTGCTTTGGAACTTACATTCTAGCTGGGGAAAGAAAAAACCTGAAAAGAAATAATTGAAAAATACAAATAGCTATGCTAGATGATAATGAGATTATAGCATTAACATAAAGGAAAGATTGTATTAAATGCAGTGGTTAGGGAGGCCAGCACTGAAAGATAACATTTGAGCAAAGTCCTGATGTAGGTTAGGAATGCAGTTTGTGGCACTGATAAGTGAATGTCATGATTAGATATGAGGAAGTGTGAAATTCCTGAGATGAGAGAGTGCCTGCCATATCAGAGGAACATCCAAGAGACATGTGTGGCTTGAGTGGAGTGAGTGAAAGGGTAGCTAGCACATGAGGGCAGAGATGAAAGGCAGGAGGAGAGATATCAAGAAGGACCTTGTAATCCATTATAAGGAATATAAGTTTTTCTCTGCATGAGATGGGAGGACATGGAAAGGTACTGAATACAGAAAATGACATGGTTTAATTTCTACCTCAGCAGATCACTCTGGTCGATATGTTAAGAATAGTCTATATGGCAAGTGTTGAATCAGGAAGACCTCTTAGAACAATTAGAATCCTATGTCAGTAATCTAGGGTTTAGACAATTGATCATGAATGCTTGGGTCATGATAATAGCAGCGAAAGTAATAAGAAGAGATTAAATTCTGGAAACATCTTGAAGGGGGAGTTGATAGTATTTTCTAAAGCATTTGACATGGAGTGTGAAAGAAAACATTTTGGCCTCTGATCAGCTGGAAGGATAGTATCATCTTTTACTGAGATAGGAAAGAATGTGTGCATTATAAGTTCCTGAATTTGGGTTTGGAATGCTAAATTTATAAAGCATATACGCTATTCAAGAGATGTGCATGTGGAAATCAGGTGTCCAAGGAAATTCAGAGGAGCAGATGATGGTATAGATATTAATTGGAGAGTCATCAGTTTATACACAGTATTTATAACCATGAGACTGGATGAGATCATTAAGAAAACAAATATAGATAAAATCATTGGGACTCCAAGAACAAATGCATATAATCATCAGAGCTTTCTCACTCCTTCACTTTCTTTTTAAACGTTTATAAAATATTTACTACATGTCAGACAAACAGCTAGACCTGGTTTGTCTGCTTGATTTATTTCTCTTTCCAACTAGAAGAACTCACTGAGCCAGGGTTCAGTTCATTAACATTCATATTTGCATTTCAGGTACCTGACAGATAATAGATATTTTATTGATGTTTAAAATCAATCTATATTTAATAAATATAATCAATTCTGTTAATACTTGAGGTAAGAAATATAATAAGAAAAATTTTAAAAATAAATTATAGTTTATACATAAGAGTATCACCACAGTTAAAATGTGAATGGAATGTAAGAGAAAGCCATTTATTTTAATTTGGAACATATAAATTCTACTTAATAATGAAAGACATTTTTTAGGAGGTGAAACATAAAAGTAGATTAGGAGGAATGTGAAAAGAATTTCAGGGACAATGAAAGGAAATAAATTAGAAGGAGCTGAGGCCTAGTAAGTTACGAGTGTCTACATTTCAGACTCAATGTAAGAAGCCAAAGGACATTTAGAAACTTCAGACATTAGACTAAAGCCACAGTTTCTCAGTGTTCTGCACCTGATGAAATATGAGAATAATTTCATGAGGTATGGTATAGAGGTGGTGGGGGTAGGGGAGTTGGATGCTGGAGGAAATAAGAGAAGATGAATTATGGTATAATAAAATATAGAATAAGGAGCTTGATTCTGACTTATTCAGATCCTCAATAAGATTGAAAAATTGTGATAATCAAATGATATTATAGCCTGCATTACTGTATTCTTCACTTTGGAGTTGCAAGAAGACCAGTTCCCTCTGGAAAGTGCTCTTATGATCACTTTGAAGTAGAAGAGAAACAGCTGAGTGGAGGCAAATGAAAAAAATAATATCTTCAAGCAGGGTTCAGAGACAGCTGTCACAGTATTTTAGTAATAATGTTGAAAGACTTATGAAATGAGGGCATCCTCCCCCAATATCCTGTAATGAGTAGTATTAATAATAAAAGTTTATCGATAATGTAAATTTGAAATAAAGTTTATTTTTTATTTTCTATTTTTGTAAAGCCATAATTCATTTGATTGAAGTGTAATTCTTAGCCAGAATGTCTTTCAATTAGAGTAATACATTCATTTACATTGATTCTGAGTTGATTCTGAGACTGCTTAAGCCTCATTTTGTATTTCCTTTTTTTTTTTTTTGGCTGAACTTTAGCTGAGGGTGAGTAAATTAATACTTCATGTAACATGTGTTTTTCAATCTAAGTTTAATCATCTTAGGTCATATGGAGTCATAGCTATGAGAGATGGGGAAAGGAAGATGCAAGTATCCAATGCTATTTGACACAATTTAACAAACATTAATCAGGTTTATTTGGTACCCAAAGAACTTCAGCAGGTGTTGTGTAGGTGTGAGGGGGAAAATAAATAAAAAAACAATTTCTAACTAAATTGTTTACAATATGGTAGGGAGAAATCATAGAAGTAAACAATGAATAAGAAAATCATAAATGCTACCAGGGTTTATATATCTTTTACATGTATCATAAGACTAAGCAGGAGATCTCCCATAAGATAGATCTAATTAATATTTGTTGAAAAATGAATGATAGCAGAGAGGATGATTCTACAGCAAGTAACAAAATACCAGTCCAAGAAACCTAGACAAGAGGAATTTATGTTAAAATCGCACTTAAAAAGAGCTCTTGATGTAGGTAATTCTGCACTTGGATAATTCAGCAGCTCAATGATGGAAGAACTCTAGTAATTCTACATACTGTTATTATACTCTATAATACATTTAGGCTTCTTTTACTGTCATAAGTTGGTTGCCACCATTCTAACCACCAATTTCTCATATCAAATTATCCAAAATCATGGAGGGGAAAGGGAATTGTCTCAGGAGTATTTCTTTTTTTTTTTTCTTTTTTTTTTTCAGAGAGGTATTACTTTCAATGGCAAAAAAAAAATGCAATTAAATTTGCACCAACCTATCATTTATTAGAAACTTATCCCTCCTCCCCCTCTGCCCCACATACATGTTCCCCATAGGCCTTTTCTAGAATCACAGAACCAAAGCCAGAAATGAAGTCTGGGATAGAATGTATGTGATATTTGAGCTTTTGTTGTGAGGTCTACAAGAAAAATGAAAAGGAAGAAAAATGGCTCTAGGTTAAGAAGCCAAATAGCAGATGCTCTTGGAAATATCACCACCAAGTAATTTCTTTGAGCAATGTACAACCTTCATCTTTTCCACTACTGAACATGCCCTCACAAGTGCTCCACTAGGTACAGAAGCTCCCCAAATACCTATGTCCTCCGGTTCTTGGCACCTGAAGCTCGCAATATTCGTGCATCAGTGTCCTATTGTTTTATTTTTTAAATAACTATTTTACAGTAATTACCTGGTACTGTTCTTAGTCCTTTATGAATTTTAACTCATGTAATTCTCACATCAACCCTATAAAGTAGACATTATTATCTCTACTTACAGATGGGGAAACTGAGGCCCAATGAGGTTAAGTAATCTCCACACAGTTGCACAGCCAGTAAGGTGTGAAGGGTATGAAAATCAGAATGTTTGCGTCCAGCATGGATGCCTGCACCACTCTGCTGTGCCACTTCTTCAGTGGCTATGGGAAACATAGTGTCTTCTCTGACCTGCAAGCTCAGGCCTGATGGAAGTCTAGTTATACTAAGAGTGGTAACAAATATTGCTACAAATCAGCTTGATCAAGTACTGAGCTGTGTTACCTAACACCCCTGAGGTTTAGTTTCTTCATCTGTAAACCAAAGAAAAATAGAACTTCTAAGGTCATTTTCATCTTAAACATTCAGTGATAAAATTGACAATTAGCTGGTGTAGCTGTAGCAAAAGTTGAAAGTCAGCCTTTTATTTTCCTAATAACATTGGACTTTCTGTTTTCATTCTTGTCTCTTTGCAATCCATTGTATACATGGAACCCGAGAGACTGTGTAAAAAATCAAACAAATCAGCCATCATGTTGTTCTCTTGGCTAATGGGTCCATATGACTTCTCATTGCTTTCTGAACATATCCCTACTCTTTACTATGACCTAAAGACCCCATGTGAACTGACCCCAGATGAACTCTCTTTTCTTATCAAACATACCTAGCAAGGTAAATCTTTGTCTCATTCTTTGTCACATTAAGCTGTTTCCTGCCTCAGGGCCATTGTCTTGCTATGTCCTCATCAGCAAGCATTCTTGTCCCATCTCCTCACAGGGCTCCTTCTCATCATTCAGATATCAAGTAAAATATTACCTCCTCACAGCGGTTTTCCCAACCATGCTGTCTAACATAGGGCCTCTGAGACTCTCTGCTGACACAGTCATTCTTTATCATACTATCTTGCTCTGTTTCCTTCACATAATATAACCATTTTCTGCCATTACCTTGCTCATTAACTTGAGGGCAGGAACCATGTTCAGTTTTTAACCATTACACGGCCAACTTGTGGAATAGTGACATTTTATTGAAAAAAGTTTCTAATTTATGTAAAAGAAAATTATCATATTCTGGGTTTAATTAATTGAGACTAGGTTCTCAATTAAATATTTTTAAATTAAATTAATGAGCATATGTAAAACTAAATGAGCCTTCTAATTATAATTATTTTTGTGTTTATTTTAAAACTTTCATTAACTATATATAAGAAACATAAGAACAAATATAGACACAGTCATATTGCCATATAAGTGAAAATGGCTAATTTTTGTTTGCCTTTTAAAAAATATATTACTACTCAAATGGTTACTATTACATTATTTCTCTCTTTTGAAGCTTCTAAATGAAGAAAAAGTATTTCTCCATTTTGTCAAACGACTATCTTCTTTTTCTAGGAAGCAGTTAATTTTGTGTATTTTTTGGAAATATGATGGCCTATAAAAAGTTTTCAAATGGTAGAGGTAACCTGTACTCAGCATCTGCTTTAGAAATAGCTCCAACATTAGATGACAGCAGTAGATTGACTGATTGGGATTGATAGTAATAAGTGACTGCTCTTAATTCCCTGTTCTATGATGATTCAATTCATTCCTCATCTAGTAATCCTTTAAAAATACTATTGGGTTAAACTTTGTAATAATCTAGAGTTTGCAAAGTTCTTGATAAAGAACAAAAGGTACTCCCTGTGGTACATGATGGCATAATGTTGAATTTTTTATTTTCCTGAAATGTCTTTTCTTTTCTTGGAAGCAAACAAAACACTGTGGATTGTTTTTTAAGTTTGGCAGATGAAAACAAGCACACAAAACCTTTTTGGTGGCCTATACCAAAATGTAGATGTAGATCTTTATCTTGTCTTGAAGTTAATGGAGAATGGAGGTAGTATTTTGGGCGATGTGGCTGGGAAGGGCAAACATTGTTGTGGCATGAAATATTCAGTTTATTCCTTTCTGTCTTCTTATTAGATAAATTGGATATCTCTCTCCATATAAGGCAATTTGTCACCTTAGGTTATTAGCTGTATGAGAATTAGCTCCCAAATCCAACTTAATAAATCAGGTCTTGAATTTTAGAATACTTGTAAAACCTATTAAGAGTTTCATTGCTACTTAAATAATCAGATGTGGGCAAAATCAGTTTACCACTTTTAAGCTGTCAAAGCCAGAGAATTTTAAAACTTTTAAGCTAATCAGTTTTCACTTGTAAGAATATGCTATCTTAGCAAGTAGCAAGGGCCTTGGTAAACAACGTGAAATTAAAAACTGTTGCTTGAATGAATAAATCAATGAATGAATACATAGATGGGCAAATGGATAAATAAATATATTGTGCAGACTAAGGTATACTATGCAACTCAATAGACAATCAGCATCTACTATGGGGTAGGCATTGTGTGAAGACTGGGGAAATCAAGTTGAAGGGGAAAATCTTTGACCGTTAGACCTATACGTTAGCAGAGGGACTGTCACTAACACAAGCTCATTACCACGTGCTATGTGGTAGGTAAAGAGTGCTCTGGGAAAACAGAAGGCAGTGACTAGAGATGTGATCTGAATTTGCCAGGCAAAGAAAGAAATACATGAAGAAAATTATTCTAGGCAGATGGAACCAAAAAGAGGAAGGTGCAAATCAGAGTGGTGTGTTGGGAAAATTGCAAATGGCTGACTACTGTAATGACAAGGCAGAGGTACAGAAGGGAAAGAGAAAATGATGCAAGATGAGGCTGGATCATGGAGGGCTTCATAAATTATGCTGAGAAATCTGCACTCTATCTAATGAGGAGGTGGGAAACAACCAAATGATAAAATATTATGGTATTGAAAGTGAAGACAGATTTAAGAGTCAAAAGCCAGGACAAATTATGTCTCCTACTGCAATTATTGACTATCAAAGCAAATCTCTCATCATCACATGGGAACTAGGATTGCTCCTAAAACACTGACACTGATCTGTGATGGAGACAATATATAAGCATTAAATTGTGGGCAGAGGAAGGGCATATATAGAAATTGACTATAAAGTCACAAAATACCAGTTTTGAAGTGTGGTTTCAAGAGTCAGGTTCATTATTGCATCATTACAACTCATTTTGTTGGATTAAAATTATGTAAGTTCCACTTTTACTGTTATATTTCTAAGGTAATTAGGCTCTTATCAGATTTTAATATAAAACTTTTTTAGGGGGAAGAGGTTTTACAGATAAATGATCTTTACCTGATGGATCCCATTTGAAATTTCCCACATTTTTGTATGGCCATAATATTAAGCTTGATGAACTTTTCTTTAGGATCAAGGCTATGCTCTCATACCTTGTTGAAAAAGAACTACCTATTTCTGCGAAAGGGACTTATAGCATTTTGGAGGTCAAAATGTCAACCCCTTATTACTCTCCATTTATTTTTAGCCTATTACTCTACAATGCTTCTCAGGTTTTCCCCAAACCTCTTTTATCCTTTGTTATTCCATTTGCTTGTATATCTTTGAAAGTCATTGACATTATCAAGCTTGAAAAAGAGACAACAATACAACTCCCTGGATCTCAAAGGTATGTGTTTAGAAGCAGGAAGAAGGGTGGTGTGGGGGCTTCAGGAGTCTTTAAGAACAACTTTATAGTTCTCTTTTTTTTCCTGCCATGGGTTAATCTCTGCCCTAATACTATGTTCTCTATAAACTTTTCTTACCTTTTAACGTAACTTAAAATTGAAAATCCAACTGTTTTGCATGCAGGGCTTCATAGGTTTCCTACATTTTAAATATAGTCTTTTTAATATCTGGGAGGACACTTCATGTGAAATTCACTTCTATAACTACATGTTATTGGTTATGACTCTAAGCTTAGCACCTGCACATGTCTTGCAATCATTTCCTTAACACTATGACTTAAATAGTTATTAGAAAATAAGTGAGATCATAAACTGAGTACATCAATGCAGTTCCAGGATCCTCAATTTAGTCATAGAGATATAAATAACCTCTTTTACAATTTATTTAGACATTTCACATACTATTACAGTATAGCATAAAAATATACATAAATACAATTTCTTTCATCTGCTTTTTGGACATTCAACCAAAGACTGTTGTAAAGTAGTATATAAAATCAATGAAAATTGTTACTAAAAATTTTCTTAAATGTGCATCCTTTGTGAGGGGTGAACTTTGATATTTATAAAACAACAGCATATACCCAGTTCTACTTATGTATTTAGGCACTTAACACATGTGGATTTAAAATTGTGTAGCCAACACAACTGCCCTTGTGACTGACTTGGGACACTTAGAATTAGCTATTTGTGTTCTTGTGATGAGGGACAAGTCACTAACAGCACCTGTAATTAACCACCTGCTCACCTAATTACAGAATCACAGATTAAATATTCTGGAAAGCAATTTGCTTTCTACATTTCAGATTAAAGACACAGATTTACATAATAGGAAAACATTTATCCCACTAATGATTTCTAATAAATTCGTACTCAATTTGCATTAAGAAGAGTCACATTGGGACCTGAATTTAAACACAACATTTTCAAGATTTCTCTCTGGATGTGTGAAAACTACTAGAAGCAATGACTTCCACAAGATAATTCCATTTGAAGAAATAATTATGGAATAATGCAAAAATTTTTGAAACATAAAAATTAGATGTAGGGCTTGAAAGAAATAAGACTATTTTTGCTTCCCCCCAAAAGAAAATAAAATGTACTTGTATATTAGTCTGTTCTCATGCTGACATAAAGACATATTAAGACTGCGTAATTTATAAAGGAAAGAGGTTTAATTGACTCACAGTTCAGCATGGCTGGGGAGATCTCAGCAAACTTACAATCATGGCAGAAGGGGAAGCAAATATGGCCTTCTTCACATGACAGCATCAAGGATAAGTGCCAAGCAAAAGGGGAAAAAGCTCCTTATAAAACCATCAGATCTCGTGAGAACTCACTATCACGAGAACAGCATGAGAATAAACACCCTCAGGATTAAATTACCTCGCCCTTGGTCCCTCCCATGGCACATGGGGACTATAGGAACTAAAATTAAAGATGAGATTTGGATGGGGACACAGCCAAACCATATCAACTTGTGAGCTTTGGTCGGGTCTTTTTGGATAATATAAACAAATAGCAAAACCATTTACGGTATCAGAAATATGTGGAAAGGATTGCTGATCACAGGGCAGAGCAAAATGGCCAAATAGAAGCTTCCACTGATTGTCCTGTCTGCAGGAGCACTGAGTTTAACAGACATCTACACAAATAAGTCCTTTATAAGAACCAAAAATTAGGTGAGTGATCACAGTGCCTGGTTTTAACTTCAAGTCACTGAAAAAGGCACTGAAGAGGGTAGAAAAGATAGATTTGAATGACCAATGCCAACTCTCCCCCTTTCCCCAGCAGCAACCATGTGGTTCAGAGAATCTGTATGCTTGAGGATGGTGGAGTACAGTGACTGTGGGACTTTGCAATGGAACCCTGTCATAGTGGAAAGCAACACCGGGCAGAACTCAACTGATGCCCACAGAAGGAGCATTGAGATTAGCACTGGCCAGAGGGGAATCATCCATCTCAGGAGTCAGAACTTGAGTTCTGGCAAGCCTCGACACTCTGTGATAAAGGGCTCTGGAGTTCTAAATCAACTTGAAAGGTAGTCTAGGTCACAGGACTGCAACCCCTAGGCCAGTCCTAGTGGTGTGCTGGGCTTGGAGCCAGTGGACTTGGTGGGGCATGCAACCTAGTGAGACACCAGCTGGGGTTACTAAGGAAGTACTTGCACCAACCCTTCCCTAAACCTAGGCAGTGTAGCTTGCAGCTCCAAAAGAGACTACTTCCTTCAGTTTCAGAGGATGAGAAGAAAGCATAATGTAGACTTTGTCTTGCAACTTGGATGCTAGCTCAGCCACAGTAGGATTGGTCAGTGGGCAGAATTGTGAGGCCCCCCTATTTCTGGCCCTAGCTCCCAGACGACATTTCTAAACATACCCCGTGCCAGAAGGTAATCTACTTCTTTGACGGGAAGGACTAAGTCCCGACAGGATTCATCACCTGCTGACAAAGAGCCCTTGGGTCCTGAATAATCAGCAGCGATAGCCAGGTAGTACACGCTATGGGCCATGGGTGAGACGTGCTGCCTTCAAGTGTAATCTAGCATATTCCCGGCTATAGTGGCTACAAGCAGAGCATCCTTTTGTTTAAGGAAAAGTGAAGGGAAATTAGTCTTGCAGCTTAGCTACCACCTCAGCCACAATTGGGCAGAGCACTAAGTGCATTCTTGGGGGTCCCCAATTCCAGGCCTTGGTTCTTGAATGGAATTTATGGACCTGCTCTGGGCTAGGATGTAGCCCACTGACCTGGAAGATGAGTCCCAGGTCTGGAAGCATACACCACAAGTTGACTGAGGAGCCCTTGGGACTTAAGTGAACATTGACAGTAGACTGGAGGCCCTTTCTGTGGGCCTGTGACAGTAGTGGTTATGGGGAAAGACTTTTCTGCCTGTGAAAAAGAAGAGGGAAGAGTGGAAAGGACTTTGTCTTGTGGTTTGGGTGGAATCTCAGCTACAGTAGAATAGAGTACCAGGTAGATTTCTAAGGTTCCCGACTCATGGCCCTGGCTCCTAGATGGCATCTCTGGACCCACCTGGAATCTGGGGAACTTGTTTCCCTGAAGGGAAAGATACAAACCTGAATGGCTCCACCACTTGATGACTGTAGAGTCCTACAGCCTCGAGTGAACATAGGCAGTATTCAGGTAGTGGTTACAGTGGGCATTGGGTGAGACAGTGCTGTTCTCGCTTCAGGTCTAACCCAGAGAAGTCCCAGTGGTTGTGGCCACAGAGGTGCTTGTGTCACCCCTCCCTCAGCTCCAGGGATCTCAAACACACACACACACACACATGCACACACACACACACACACACACACACAAACACACACACACACAGAGACAGAGAGAAAGACAGAGAGAGAGAGAGAGAAAGAGGAGAGAGAGAGACTCTGTTTGGGTGAAAGTAAGGGGAAGAGAATAACCCAGGAAATTCTCTCTGATGCTACCCAAGACCACCAAGTTGGTCTGCAAGAGCCCCAGCATTACTCTGTGTGGGGTGCCCTCTAATGCAGATAAGGCTGCAGTGACCCAGACTTAGGTCACAGCATCTAAGTCCCTTCAAATATCTGGAAATCTCTCCAAAGAAGGACAGGCAGAAACAAGCCAAGACTGTGAAGACTACAATCAATACCTAACTTTTCAAATGCCCAGACACTGACAAACATCCATAAGCATCAAGACCATCCAGTAAAGCATGCCCACACTAAATGAAGTAAATATGGCACCAGGGACCAATCCTGGAGAGACAGAGATACGTGACCTTTCAGTCAGATAATTCAAAATAGCTGTTTTGAGGAAACTTGGAAATTCAGGATAACACAGAGAAGGAATTCAGGACCATGTCAGATATATTTAACAAAGAGATTGAAATAATTAAAAAGAATTAAGCAGGAATTCTGAGTTGAAAATGCAACTGACATACTAAAGAATGCATCAGAGTCTACTAATGGAAAAATTAATCAAGCAGAAGAAAGAATTAGTGAGCTTGAAGACAGGCTATTTGAAAATACACGGTCAGAGGAAATAAAAGGAAAACTAACAGAAAAGAATGAGGCATGCTTAAAAGATCTAGAAAATCACCCCAAAAGAGCAAATTTAAGAGTTATTTTCCTTAAAGGGGAGGTAGAGAGATGGTGTAGAAAGTTTATTCAAAGGGATAGTAACAGAGAACTTCCCAATCCTAGCGAAAAATATCAATATTTAACTACAAGAAGGTTATAGAACATCACACAGATTTTCCTCAATCTAGTTAATAATCTAGATTGTCTCAAGATAGCTAGGCTATCTTGAGACAATAATTAAACTCCCAAAAGCCAAGGATAAAGAAAGGATCCTAAAAACAGCAAGAGAAAAGAAACAGATAACATACAGTGAAGCTCCAATATGTCTGGCAGCAGACTTTTCAATGAAACCTTACATTCCAAGAGAAAGTGGCATGACGAATTTAAGGTGCTGAAGGAAACAAAACTTTTAACCTATAATAGCATATCTGGTAAAAATATCTTTCAAACATGAAGAAGAAATAAAGACTTTCCTAGACAAACAAAAGCTTATGAATTTCATTTACACCAGACCTGTCCTACAAGACATGCTAAAGGGAGTTTTGTAATATAAAAGAAAAGGACATTGATCAATAGGAAGAAATCATCTGAAGACACAAAATTCACTGGTAATAATAAATACGTAGAAAAACACAGAATCTTATGACACAATAACTGTAATGTGTAAATTAGTCTTATCTTAAGTAGAAAGATTAGAAGACAAACCAATCAAAAATAATAACTACAATTTTTCAAGACATAGTACAGTATGATACAAACGGAAACAATAAAAAGTTAAAAAGCAGGGACATGAAGATAAAATGTAGAGTTTTTATTAGTGTTCTATTTGTTGTTAGTTTGTATGTCTATGCAATCAGTGTTGTCATCAGTTTAAAGTAATGGGTTATAAGACATTATTGCAAGCCTTATGGTAACCTCAAATTAAAAAACATACAATGGATATACAAAAAATAAAAAGTAATAAATTAAAAAATACCATCAGAAAAATCACATTTATTAAAAGGAAGACAGGAAGGAAGGAAAGAAGGAAAAAAAGACCACAAAACAACCCAAAAACAAATAACAAATAGCAGGAGTAAATACTTACTTATCAATAACATTGAATGTAAATAGGCTAAACTCTCCAATTAAAGGACATAGAGTGGCTGAATGGATAAAAAACAAGACCCAATGATCTTTTGCCTACAAGAGACACACTTCACCTATAAAGACACAAATAGACTGAAAATAAAGGGATGGAAAAAGATGCTACATCTCAACAGAAGCTGAAAAAGAGAAGGAGTAGTTATATTAAACAAAATAGATTTCAAGATGAAAGTCATAAAATAAGACAAAGAAGGTCATTATATAATAATAAAGGGGACAACTCAATAGGAAGATATATCAATTGAACATATATATACACTGAACACTGGGTCACCATATATATAAAACAAATATTATTAGAGCTAAAGTGAGAGATAGACCCCAGTACAATAATAGCTGAAGACTTCAATACCCAATTTTCAGCATTGGACACATTATCCAGTCAAAAAAATCAACAAAGAAACACCAGACTCAGCTTCACTATAGACCAAATGGACCTAATAGATATTAACAGAACACTTCAACCAACAGCTGCAGAGTACACAGTCTTCTTCTCTACGTGTAGTTTATTCCCAAGGACAGACCATGTGTTAGGTTACAAAACTAGTGTTGGAACATCAAAAAATTAAATCATATGAAGTGTCTTCTCTGATCACAATGGAATGAAACTAGAAATAAATAACAAGAGGAATGTTGGAAATTATACAAGAACAAAGAAAGTAAACAATACGTTCCTGAATGACCGGTGGGTAATAACAAATTTAAGAAGGAAATTGAAATATATCTTGAAACAAATGATAATGGAAGGAAAACATACCAAAACCTATGGGATACAGTGATATCAGTACTAAGAGTGAAGTTTGTAGCTATAAGTGCATACCTTTTGAGGTATGTACTTATGGCTAATGCACTAATGATGCATCTTAAAGAATTAGAAAAGCTAGAGAAAACCAAATCCAAACTTAGTAGAAGAAAAGAAATAATAAAGATCAGAGTTGAAATCAATAAAATTGGTAGAAAGAAAACAATACAAAAGATAAATTCAACAAAAGCATATTTTATAAAAGATAAAGAAGCCTTTTGCCAGACTAAGAACAAATGAGAAAATACCTGAATAAATAACATCAGAAATGATAAAGGAGATATTACCACTGATATGCAGAAATTCAAAGGATCATTACAGGCTACTGTGGGCAACTATATATTAATGAATTGGCAAACCTACAAGAAATGGACACATTCCTAGACGTATACAATTTACCAATATTAAACCATGAAGGAAGAGGTCCAAAACTTGAAAAGACCAAAAAAAAAAAAAAAAAAAAAGAATGAGATTGAAGCCATATTAAAGTCTTCCAGCAATAAAAAGCTCAGAACTTGACAGCTTCACTACTGAATTCTACCAAACACTTAAAGAATTAATGATGGCAGCAGCAGCCCATCTAGAGTGGCCACTGCCATGACCCTGGCTGCAGTGTGGGAGGCATGGCCAGAGCCATGCACTCCAAGGAGCTAGTGGTAGCTGGGAACAGGTGGAAGTCTTGTCCCCTTCTGAGTTGTCAGGGTGAAAGCCTCATGTTCCTCAGGTGTGTCTGTGGCTGCCCCGGTGAGGCTACAGACCTGGGCATCCCTGTGCTCTTGGGGGCTGGGAGCAGGCAGGAGCCCCACCCTCTGAGATGCAGCTATAGCCACCCAGCCATGGCTGTGGACCCAGGCATCTCTGCACTCTCAGAGGCCCAGGAAGGCCCTCTGCCTTCTCAGGCTCAGGAGAGACTGTTCCTTCTGTCTGGATTCTCCCCACTCCCAGTGCCCACTCCGATCTTTGAGCAAAGTTGAAGCCAAGCCTAGGCACTGTCACAATGTGGCCAGGTGTACTCAGGCTCAGGGCAGCACTGACATGCCAGCCTTCTGCCAACTTAGACCACTCTAGACTTTGGGTGCTGATGAGCATGGGAGTAAAGCTGAGGGGAGGGCTGAGGGTAGCTTGGCACTGACCTGCAGGTGACCCTTAGCACTAACAGCCTGGGCACCATAAAAATTGGTAGGAGGCAAACAGGTTTTTGGGCAGAAAAGGGGGGGTCCCTGGTGAAGCCCTACCTTCAACCTGGGGAAGGCCTGAAGCATGGAGGCCAGGCTGGTACTCCTGTAGACTGGAGTGGGAACTTATGGTGCTTTTCCCAGGTCCACCCATGGCTGCCCATGAACTAATAAGCACACACTTCCTCCCTTCTGAAGTGCATAAAAACCCCAGATTCAGCCAGACATGAAGACAGGTCAGGATGAACAGCTGTAGCTACCCACTCCACAGTCTCCTCTGCTGAGAGTTGAGCAGATGTCAGGATGACCAGCTGCAGAGAGGAGCTACCGACTCCAGGGTCTCCTCTCTGCTGACAGCTGAACACTCATTGGGATACCCTGGCTGCAGAGAAGCGCTACCCACTGCAGGTCTCCTGTGAGCTGTTCTATCACTCAATAAAGCTATTCTTCATCTTGTTTATCCTCTACATCTCCACATATCTCATTCTTCCTGGACATGGGACAATAACTTGGGATCCACTGAATGGTGGGGTTGAGAGAGCTGTAACACAAAAGGAGCTGAAACACACCCCTTGCTTACCACAATGCAGACAACAAGAAGAAGAGAAGAGAGAAGAGTGGCAGCCCTTCAGGTATTCCAGACCTAGGAATTTCCTAAGCCAGGGCTGTGACACCCCTTTGGGGGCTCTGCAGTTCCTGGCATCTCCAAGCTTCCAGGTGCTACCACATTCCCCAGTGCCAGCCATGGAAGCTGTTGTGGGACACCTTGTCCAGTTGCAGTCCTGCTGGGAGCCAGCACCCATACCAGTGCCTGGAGCTGCCCACCCTGCCACAGCCAGCATGCCTGGCTATGCACAGTAACCAGACCCCATGCTTACTTGCTCACACACTCCTTGTTGCTCCACATGCTTGGCAGGCCTGGAATCCAGGCCAGAAGTGCAAGCCAAGTATGCTTGTCAGGCTGAGTGGGCCCAGTGGGCCCAAGCAAAACTCAGGCAAAGGTGCCACTGGCCACAGAGGTTTCTGGCTAATGAAGTGACACCCAAAGGATCCCGTAACACTAATACCAAGACTACTCAAACTATTCCAAACAATATAGGATGTGAGGATAATTTCAAACTCATTCTATGAAGCCAGATTACCCTGAGAGCAAAACCAGACAGAGATGACATATCCAAAAAAAAAAAAAAAAAAAAGGAAGGAAGGAAGGAAGAAAGAAAGAAAGAACACACAAACAAACAAACTACAGACCAATGTTCCCAATTAACATTGATGCAAAAATCCTCAACAAAATACTAGCAAACTGAATTCACAACACATTAAAAAGATCATTCATTATGGTCAAGTGGGATTTTTTCCGGGGATGTAAGGATGGTTCAACATACGTAAATCAATCAGTATGACACATTATATCAACAGAATCAAGGATAAAAATAATATGATCATTTCAATTGATTCTGGAAAACCATCTGATAATATTCAACAGCCCTTCATAATAAAAACACTAAAACAACTGGGTATAGAAGGAACATACCTCAACATAATAAAACCCATTTAAAACAGACCCATGCATAGGATCATACTGAATGGGGAAAAGCCAAAAGCTTTCCTTCTATGATCTGGAATATGTCAACGATGTCCACTTTTTCCACAGTTATTTAACATGATACTGCACATTCTAGCTAGAGTAATCAAACAAGATAAATAAATAAATAAAGGGCATCTAAATTGGAAAGGAAAAAGTCAAATTATCCTTGTTTGCAGATGATATGATCTTATATTTGGGAAAAAGTAAATACTCCACAAAAAAACTATTAGAACTAATAAACAAATTCAGGATTCAGAATTCAGTTTCAGGATGTAAAATCAGCATACAATGATCAGTAGCATTTCTATATGCCAACAGCAAACAATCTGAAAAATAAATTTAAAAAGTAATTTCATTTACAATAGCTAAAATTAATCTATACAATAGCTACAAATAAAATTAAATACTTAGGAATTAATCAAAGAATCATTTTGACAATAAAAACTATAAATCTTTGATGAAAGAAATTTAGGAGGACACACACAAAAATGAAAGGTATTCCATGTTCATGGATTGGAAGAATCAATATTGTTAAAATATCCATATTACCCAAAGCAATCTACATATTCAGTGCAATCCCTTTCAAAATACCAATGATATTCTTCACAGAAATAGAAAAACAATCCCGAAATGTATATGGATCCACAAAAGACCAAGAATAGCCAAAGCTGTCCTGAGCAAAAAGAACAAAACTGGAAGAATCACATTACCTGACTTCAAATTACACTATAAAGCTATAGTAACCAAAAAAGCATGGTACTGGTATTAAAACAGACACACAGACCAATGGAGCAGAATAGAGAACCCAGAAAAAAATCCATACAACTATAGTGAACTAATTTACCACAAAGGTGCCAAGAATATACACTGCAGAAAAAAACAATCTCTTCAATAAATGGTGCTAAGAAAGCTGGATATCCATATGCAGAAGAATGAAACTAGACCCCTATCTCTTGGCATATAAAAATATCAAATACAAATGAATTAATGACTTATATCTAAGACTTCAAACTGAAACTACTACAGAAAAACTTTGGGGAAAATCTCTCGGGACATTTTAGGCAAAGATTTCTTGAGTAATACTCTACAAGGACAAACAGCCAAAGCAAACATGTACAAATGAGATTACATCAAGTTAAAAAGCTGAACAGCAATGTAAACAACTATTAAAGTGAAGAGACAACCCACAGAATGAAAGAAAATATTTTCAAACTATCCATCTGACAAGAGATCAATAACCAGAATATGTAAGGAGCTCAAACAACTCTAAAGGAAAAAAAAAAAATCTATGAATTCAATTAAAAATGAGCAAAACACCTAAGTAGATATTTCTCAAAACAAGACGCACAAATGGCAAACTGGTACATGAAAAGGTGTTCAATATCATTGATCATCAGAGAAATGCAAATCAAAACTACAATGAGATATCGTCTCACCCCACATAAAGTATCTCTTATCCAAAAGACAGACAGGCAATAACAAATGCTGGCTAGGATGTGGAGAAAAGGGGATCTTCATCCACTGTTGGTGGGAGTGTATATTAGTATAACCACTATGGAGAAGAGTTTGGAAGAGGTACCATATGATCCAGCAATTCCACTCCTGGGTATATACCCTAAAGAAAGGAAAGCAGTGTACCTCAAAGAGTTATCTGCACTCTCATGTTTATTGTAGCACTATTCATAATAGCCAAGATTTGAGAAGAACTTAAGTGTCTGTCACCAGTTGAATGGATAAAGAAAATATAGCACATATGCTCAATAAAGTACTATTTGATCATAAAAGGAATAAGATCCTGTTATTTACAATGACATGTATGAAACCACAAGTCATTTTGTTAAGTGAAATAAGCCAGGCATAGAAAGACAAACTTCACATGTTCTCATTTATTTGTGGAAGCTAAAAATTAAAACAATTGAACTCATGAAGGTAGAGAGTAGAATGATGATTACCAGAATCTGGGAAAGGTGGTGGTGGGCACCAGGAGGAAGTGGGGTGGTTAATGGGTACAAAAATATAGTGGATAGAATGAATAAGATCTAGTATTTAATTGCAAAACAGGATGACTATTGTCAATAATAATTTAATCACACACTTAAAAATAACTAAAAATATAGTTGAATCTTTTGTAACACAAAAGATAAATGTTTGAGGTGATGGATACCCCATTTACCTTAATGTGATTATTACACATGGTATGCCTATATCATAATATTTTGTGTACCCCATAAATATACAAATCTACTATGTACTCACAAAAAATAAAAATAAAAAAAGAGAAAGATATGAACAGGAATTCCTAGATAGGGTTAAGAGTAATTCATTTAACTTGTTCATTCGTTTACTCACTCAACAATCATTTAATAATAACCTACTTGGCTCCAGGCACTGTTTTAGGTACAGCAATAAACAAAATAGAAAAAATCCCTCCCCTAATGGAGCTTTCAAAAGGGAAGGGGAGAGTAATAAGCAGGACAAATAAGTGAAATATACAATATTTTGATAGTGAATGCTAAGGAGAAAAAAATAAGGTGAAAGAAAGAAGACAGGAAGTCAGTTTGGGGCAGGGAGAAGGTGATCCTTGAGTAGTTAACAGAAATGAGAAAGTAAGCCATACAGTTATCTAGAGAGAAAATATTCCAGTCGGTGCAAAGGCTGTTTTGGAGGGTACCTAGTGGGTATGAGGAAATGTGAAGAGGTCAGAGTGACCTGGAGAGCAGCACGAAGCCAAGTAGAAAGGGGAAGTGGGAAGCAGGCAGTCCATGTGGAACCTTGAAGATCATCATAAAGACCTAAGTTTCTACTTTGGATGAATAGTCTGGGAGGAACTTTGTTAACTGATGTCATGGGGGAAAACAGGCTGTGGAATTTCTGAAATTAAGAAATTTAGAAATTGGTGTATTTTAGTTATGACCAAGTTCAAGTTCAAGTGCTCCATTTTAAGATAAGAAAAAAAAAAAAAAAAGAAAGAAAAAAGCATAGAGCAGCTGAGATTTGCCCATATGTAGCCAGTAAGAAGCAGGGTTGGGTCTGGAAGCTAAATCCTAGCTCAGTCACATACATTGTCTCAAAGGGTCACAGACATGGCTCAGGATGGAGTATATCTTAGCTGTAAGAACAGCTGAAATTAGTATTGATGAGTTTAGAATTATAAACCCTAAGATGAACAATCATTAAGAAAATGATGGGGGAAAATGGAATTCTCTAACATTATGCTTTGATCTTAAATTTGGCACTTTTAAAAAATATAATATCTTTAATTAGAGTATGTTCCACAGGAAGATTTCAAGTGTTAAACCGATCTGTTCCTTCATTTTCTTTTTGGAGGTTAATTTACAATAGTCTCAAAAACTGGTCTGGGGACCTACAATGGTCCTCTGTGATTTGCATAATAAAAGTATGTCTGTCTTTTGTCTACAGTTGTATATGAGTGTATGTGCGTAGGAAGGGCTTCATGCATGGCCATTTAGTTTAGTTGGTTAAGGTCTGAAGGTAATTAAGTTGAAAGCATGAGGTCTTCCCTATATGGGCTTGTACCTTGGCCCTAACAGCTGCAGAATACATCCCACACCCTGACCAGCTGTCTTGAAAATTCATGCTTTTGGTTATAAGGTCAGGGCTACACAAGCCTATCACTGAGGATGAAATGATTGCTCAAAGCACATACCATACTGATAGTATGTCAGCTGCATCCTTTTAAAACATGGGCAACCCGCTGATTAGTCTTGAGCTGGCGTAAGGCTGGTTACTTCCCTGGCTCATGACAACAAAGGCAGATGAACAGCAATTTTGTTTCACGATGTGAATGTCTCCTTATGTCTGTGGGGGGTATCTGCTGAAAGTTCCTCTCAGTAGGTCTCTTCGTATGGGAGTATGTACATATTCTAATCTTAGACCTGATCAAGTAAGATTGCAATTTTTTCTTTGTTCTTTCCTGTGCTCTTCTTGAAAAGCTGAGTCCAGCAACAGTTCCCAAGAACTGTCATATTTAATCTTATATATCAGTTGTTAGAGACTTTTGAATCAAAGTATAAATTTACCAATGTAATATTGTCAATTAGTACATTGCTATTAATCTTATAATTTTTCCAAGTTTTCCAACATGCTATGCTTGCATCTAAGATGCTAAGCTGCTGAAATGACAAGTTTTGAAAGAGATTTTTTTTTTCCAAATGGCATATTCAGTGAATTATCTAGGCTACAATGTAGGAAGTGGAAGGCAAGAATACAGACTCTAGTTCTAGTTTGTGCTATGCTGTTCAGCAATTAGGCTACCTTGAAGTAAGAGCATTTAATTTCTATAGGTCTTATTAAAATAATTACTTTAGATAAGGTGACTTCTAAATTAACTTCAAAATAGAAAAATATTCTTACTTATTCTCTTTATATTGAGAGTTGAAGCAAAAATATGTATTTTAGTCAGGATACACTAGTTGTAGTTAAGACAACAGACAGATCTGTGTTCCAAGTGTATTTCCCACTTACTGGTTGGATAAGCTTGTACAACTTACATAACTTTAAAAACCTATCTCCCCATTTGTCAAACAAAGGTGAAAATCCATAAACAGGTTTTGGGAAGATTAATTTAGGTAATATATAAAGTACTTGGAGGAGTGAATGCCACATACTAGTAAAAAATGGTTGCTATTGTATCTCCTTTTCTGCATATTTCTATATATAGTTTATGTATATACATAATTCCATTACATTAATAATGTAAGAATAAACATAAACCATTCCTCACATGAAATGCAACTTTACCCAACAGATGCGTGTCTTTATTTGAGAAACAATGACAATACACCCACAATAACATCTCTCACTCAGTGAAGAATGCCTGAAATTCCTGTATCAGCAGTTACTTTTTGTACTAACAGCGTACTAAAGAACCAATCAGTCTGAATATCAGTGAGTCACACAGGCATTTATTGGCATTTGAGTGCCTGAGGGGACAAGTCCTTTTGGGATTGCTGCCAGGCTAGATGAACGTTGACAGCAGGAGAGGAAAATGGGTGAGTAGAGGTGAGCAGCACTGGACCAGCTGAAAGGGTAGCCCCGGTAAAGTGCTACCTTGGGAAAGCTCCGGATTATTGGGTGCAACCGGGTACCCGGTCTGGGGTGCAACCGGGTACCTGGTCTAGGGAGGTGGTAAGGTGAAAGGGCATGAAAATACAGTTGAACACTTCATGAACTGACACTCAACATGGTCATCTCATTTTGAGTAATTTATCTCAGTATTGGTCAGTTTTTAAATAGAAATTCTTGGGTTTAGGGTAAACACAAAAACCAGGATCTGATTACTGTGAATAGAGTCATGCACTAGTTAACTTTAAAAGTCAAATAATATTTTCCTCTAGAGTCTTCTGACAGGCATAAAGCAATTTTTCTCAACTTAATTTTTTTCCTTTTATAACCTTTACTTCCCTTAGTTATTTGAATTATGATGTGAATTTATTCATTTAGCTGTTCTTTTTAGTATCAATGGCAGCTTTACAATGAAATATTCTTATTTCTCATTATAATTTGTTAACCTAGCATTTTATAAATTTAATATTGTAAATCTCATTAATTTGGAATTCAGGAAAGAAAAACATAGCACCTCCAATAAAGAAGCATTTATTGTACCTGATAATTCATTTTCACCACTGAAGAACCTGACATTGAGCCAATTTCCTTTTCCAAGAAATAATTTATGAAAGAATCAAATGACTTGAAAATGGGTATGTTGAGCATGAGGGTTATTAAGGTTTATTTTAAATCTCACTTTTGTTTTGGTACATTTGTACAGTGAACACCTGAACACTGGCTGCCACTGAAGTTTATCAGTAACCTGTTATGATAAAATGATGGTATCACGTCAGAATCATTACACAGCTATGCCTGAGCACAAGACAGCTCTGGGAATTGGCAGCTGAATATACTTTGGCAACACTGAAGATCTTGAAATAGTTAACCACACTGCCTGTAGCTAGTGTCTTCCTACATCATTTTTCTGATGCTGGAACAGTATTGTTGAATAAAGTGGATGCGGTAGAGACTGCCAGCTAGTCTCCACAATTTTTTTCTTCCTCCTGGGAACACAGTAAGTCATATATTCCAGGCTTCTTTCTTGAAGTTAAGTATAGTTTTGTGTGATACAGTTTTGAACAAGAGAATGTCCATGGAAATGATGGGTACCATTTCTAGGTCTGAGTAATTAAAATCTCCCACATTTGCTCTTCCATGTTATTCTGTACTTCCTGTTGTCTGGAATGGGCCTGACCCCAAGGCAACCACTGAAGACATACTAAAGGTGCCAACATGTTTATCAACTGAGTTGCTGACAGCATGGAGGAACGCCATTCTGCCAACCTTTTCACCTACTTGTTTGTTAACATGAGGTAGAGAAAGGTATCTATTGTGTTTAGACATCGTACATTAAGGGGCTATTTCTTTTCTTTTCTGTTTTTCTTTTCTTTCTTTCTTTCTTTTTTTTTTTTCGGAGACAGAGTCTCGCTCTGTTGCCCAAGTTGGAGTGCAGTGGCACAACTTCTGCTTTCTGGGCTCAAGCGATTCTTCTACCTCAGCCTCCTGAGTAGCTGGGAGTACAGGAGCCTGCCACCATGCCCGGCTAGTTTTGTATTTTTAGTAGAGATGGGGTTTCCCCATATTGGCCAGGCTGGTCTCGAACTCCTGACCTTGTGATCTGCCCACTTTGGCCTTCCAAAGTGTTGGGATTACAGGTGTGAGCCACCACACCCAGGATAAGGGGCTATTTCTTACAGTAACTAATATAGTGAGCTATCTAGTTTCAGAAACTGCTCTTTTAAGCTACTGATTTATTTATTTATTTATTTATTTATTTATTTATTTATTTATTTAATTTTGTGTGTGTGTGTGTGTGTGTTTATTTGATTTGCCACAGCATCAGCTAGTCCATCTAGATGGTCCAAAAAAAAAAACACAGAAAATGTATGCTCATAGGTTTACTTTATCATTTTGTGAATTAATGGGGGTATGTAGCAAGGGATAAAATCACTGAAAAAGTATTCAAATATAACCAACTGGGCAAAAGGTAACTTTTTTGAGAGTAAAACAAGTCTGCATAGAGACAAGAGGAAAGGACTTTGGATAAATGTTTGCATTAAGATTCTACATTGGAACTCACAAAATGCAGGAGTTACAAGAAACCACACTGGTCCTTTATTTTAATTTCACATTTGAGGCTCAAAAAGATCTTACCAAAAAAAAAGAAACACCACTGCATCTGTGGGATGAGAAGTAGAAAGATATTTTCTATTGGAAAAAGATATGATTTTTAAAACGGAGGAAACTAGCAGTGAGGGATTGAAATCGGTTCTGTACCCAATGACATCATTGACCCTGTAGAAAGTATTATCTATTCATTGTACGTAACGTGTTTATATAAACAGAAAGTGCCATAAAAATCTGGGCACTATTCAAAGTAGAAAGATAAATTTTCTCTTCTATCTAGATATGCATGTCACCAAAATAAGCTGCTACTGGAAGTCCTGGGCTTTAAATATGGCTATGGCTACTAAAGGAAATAAAGAAGTTTCAAAGCAAAGGAACTAAAACGATCAAAGGAAAAAGGTTAAAGAATGAAGAAAATGTGAATTCTCCATTTTGAAGAAGAAAAAAAAAAGGTAGGTTGAGAATAACCAAAAGAAAAACAACATGAAGGCGATTTTTAGAAGAAAATGGATTTGTTTATATAACAAATATATAGACATATAGAAATAGATGATGAATCTAATATTAAAATAAAAGAAACTCATTACTCTTCAGTGTAGTAGGATGTATGTTTCTGCTTCATAAAGCATCAGTAGCATTTAGCATAGACTGCTCCACATATAAAGGAGAGCTTATTTACATTTTAAGTGCTACATTTATAGAGAAAAGTTGTAAGTATACATTCCCTCATTTTTTTTGAAGTTATCATCACGGATTGTAACTGTGCTTCTCAGAAATTATTTTTTGGTACCAGCATTACATACAGAATATGAGAGAGATAAACCAATGTTTTATTTAGGATGACATTTCTTAAGTTCTAAATTTTTTTATGGCTACTATAGTTTGCATCCTATTTACAACTACATACATATATTTGCATATATACACACACAGCCATGCCTACATATCTATGTCCACACCCACATACATAAACACAAATTTATATATGTACATATATGTAAACACAAATTTATATATGTACATATACATATATTCATACTAGGGGTATATTTCTGACATTACTGCTTTTCAGTAAAGAGTGTCCTAGGAAAGAGATATCACAAGTTATTTAATTTTGGTGCTTGTGATTTTCTACCTTCCCTGGTGAAGGCTAAATCAAAGTTATGTCTTGGTACATTTCCTTGAATTTCATTTCAATCACACAGGGAATCTTTTGTAGAGGGAACATTTTCTGTTTTACTTTCTGTTTATTGCTACAGACTAACGTGTTATGACTTTTCCAAATTCAACACTTGGCATTTTTTCTTGTTCTCCTGATAGTCCCTATAGTCTCTTTTCCTGGATATTATAAACTTTTTATTTTCAGGCAGGTTTTTGATAACCATAAGTCAAAAAACACAAGTTGCTGAATTTTCCAAGTTAAGAGTTGAAATTGGTCCTTTGGTATTATTTAGACACAGGAAACTGCAAATTCCTAATAATTAATGTGTTTAACTTGCTGGATTTTTTTGAGCTGAGACAAAATTTTTCTTAATAATGAAATAAAAAGTATAAATGCCATGTTGTCTGTACTTAGAAAATTCATACATAGAAGTTAATTCATGTATAGCTTTTTCCCTTGCTTAATATGACAGTACATTTATTCTGATGAATTAAGAGAACACGGTTTTTACAAAGGTAACTACATTTTTCTTGGCATTAAATTAGCTTATAGAAGACATCTTAATGGACTCTATTGAAATCAATGTCACCAGGTGAAAATCTGTAAACACTATATTTAAAGAGGCTTGCTGTAATGCATCAAAATCTCCACCAAAAATAAAGTAGTTGTGATTTTTGCTGAATAGTACTTACATCTGTTAGGCTGCTTCCAGAAGAAAATAGAAGATAAGAAGTCTATAATGGACAACGAACTCACTACTTAGCATAATCAGTTCTGTTACTTATTTGGAATTTTAAAACTTCTTTTTATTATTTAACATCCATTTGGGTAGCTGATTCTTTATGTCTCTATACAGTACATCAGGGTCCCTTTTAAATGAAATGCTCAATGTATTGAAATTTATACCCCTCAGAAAATAATGTGAAAATACAATATATTTCCAGAAAAGAATAAAAAAAAGCTAAACAGAGTTTGTTTTATACCACAAATGACACTTATATTTTAAAAAAATGCATATTAAAACCTATGTAATCAACCTTCTGTAACTTATTGTATTCTATAGAGATGTTGCTCTTCAATTCCTTTTGAAATATAGCCATCTAGCTTATATTTCCATATTTCCTTTCATTCATGTATTGTGTAAAATCTTAAAATTATTCTCCAATTATTTTAGGTATATATATACACACATAATATATATATATACACACACACATATACATATATATGTATATATACACACACCCCTAAGGTTCTCTAATTGAGGGTTCATATATATACACATATATATTTCTGCTTCATAAAGAATCAGTAACTTTATGAACTAGTAAAGAACCTTACTAAGTTCATGAGGCAGAAACCGTCCTTACAATTTCTTGTACCATCCTGTACTCTTTTCAAACTGCCTGACTTTTACTACTGGACTAAGAAAGGTAGTAAGAACCATTTCTGCAATATGAGATATGAAGTGCTATGGGGATTACAGGGAAGTAAAAGCTATGGTCCCCAATACCAAATATGTTTTCACAGTGCATTTGGCAAAACAATACACAACTTAGCTGAGACAACAATGTAATATGTGGTGGCCAGTGTAAACAATCAGTGCTCTAAAAGATACAGGAAGTTACAATGTTGAGGAAATGCTTTCTGGAGAAAATAGGATTTACCCTGAACCCTCAGTAAAGGGTAAGAATTGAATTGGTGGATGAGGGTAAAGAGCATAAATGGTGACCAAAAAGGGAGGAAGCATGGAGTGGATCGTTTGTAGAGAGAGTGTTTATTTAAAGCATATTCAAGAGGGCCAATTCTCAGAGTCCCATTTAAATCCTTGTGCTTCAATTCACAATTGCAAAAGTATGGAACCAGCCAAAATGCCCATCAACCAACGAATGGATAAAGAAAATGAGGTGTATGTATACCATGGAATACTACTTAGACATAAAAAGTAGCAAAATAATGGCATTTGCAGCAACCTGGATGGAGTTGGAGAACATTATTCTAAGTGAAGTAACTCAGGAATGGAAAACAAAACGTCTTACAATCTCACTTATAAAAGGGAGCTAAACTATGAAGATGTAAAGGCATAAGAATGATATAATGGACTTTGGAGACTTGTGGGAGAAAGGTGGGATGGGGGTGAGGGATACAAGACCACATATTGGGTATAGTACACTGCTTGGGTGATGGATGCATCAAAATCTCAGAAATCACTATGAATGAACTTTTTCATGCAACCAAACACCACCTGTTCCCCCAAAACTTTAAAATAAAAATAATTAGAAAAAAAAAAGAAATTTTCTTTTTTTGTTGTGTCTCTGCCAGGTTTTGGTATCAGCATGATGCTGGCCACATAAAGTGAGTTAGGGAGGAGTCCCTCTTTTTCTATTGTTTGGAATAGTTTCAGAAGGAATGGTTCCAGCTCTTCTTTGTACCTCTAGTAGAATTTGGCTGTGAATCTGTCTGGTCCTGGGCTTTTTTTGGTTGCTAGGCTATTAATTACTGCCTCAATGTCAGAACTTATTATTGGTCTGTTCAGGGATTCAACTTCTTTAGCCAAATCATGAGTGAATTCCCATTCACGATTGCTACAAAGAAAATAAAATACCTAGGAATACAACTTACAAGGGATGTGAAGGACCTTTTCAAGGAGAGCTACAAACCACTTCTCAAGGAAATAAGAGAGGACATAAATAAATGGAAAAACATTCCATGCTCATGGATAGAAAGACTCAATGTCATGAAAATGGCCATACTGCCCAAAGTAATTTACAGATTCAATGCTATCCCATCAAGCTACTGTTGATTTCTTCATAGAATTAGAAAAAACTACTTTAAATTTGATATGGAACCAAAAAAGAGCCTGCATAGCCAAGACAAAGCTAAGCAAAAAGAACAAAGCTGGAGGCATCACACTACCTGACTTCAAATTATACTACAAGGCAACAGTAACCAAAACAGCATGGTACTGATACCAAAACAGCATGGTACTGGTACCAAAACAGATATGTAGACCAATGGAACAGAATAGAGCCCTCAGAAATAGCACCACACATCTACAACCATCTGGTATTTGACAAACCTAACAAAAACAAGCAATAGGGAAAGGATTCCCTATTTAATAAATGGTGTCTAGAAAACTGGCTAGCCATATGCAGAAAACTGAAACTGAACCCCTTCCTTACACCTTATACAAAAATTAACTCAAGGTGAATTAAGGAGTTAAACATAAGACCTAAAACCATAAAAACCCTAGAAGAAAACAAAGGCAATGTCATTCATGACACAGGCATGGGGAAAGACTTTATGACTAAAACTCCAAAAACAATGGCAACAAAAGCCAAAATAGAGAAATGGGATCTAATTAAACTAAAGAGCTTCTGCACAGCAAAATTAACTATCATCAGAGTGAACAGGCAACCTACAGAATGGGAGAAAATTTTTGCAATCTATCCATCTGACAAAGGGCTAATACCCAGAATCCACAGGGAACTTAAACAAATTTACAAGAAAAAACCAAACAACCCCATCAAAAAGTGGGTGAAATACACGAACAGACACTTCTCAAAAGAAAGTATTTGTGTGGCCAACAAACATATGGACAAAAGCTCATCATCACTGGTTATAAGAGAAACGCAAATCAAAATTGCAATGAGATACCATCTCATGCCAGTTAGAATGGTGATCATTAAAAAGTCAGGAAACAACAGATGCTGGAGAGGATGTGGAGAAATAGGAACGTTTTTACACTGTTGGTGGGAGTGTAAATTAGTTCAACCATTGTGGAGGACAGTGTGGCAATTCCTCAAAGATCTAGAACCATAAATACCATTTGACCTGGCAATTCTATAGCTGGGTATATACCCAAAGGATTATAAATTCTGCTTTAAAGACACATACACACATATGATTATTGCAGCACTATTCACAATAGCAAAGGCTTGGAATCAATCCAAATGCTCATCAATGATAGACTGGATAAAGAAAATATGGCACATATATACCACGGAATACCATGCAGTCATAAAAACAGATGAGTTCATGTCCTTTGTAGGGACATGGATGAAACTGGAAACCATCATTCTCAGCAAACTAACCCAGGAACAGAAAACCAAACACCGCTTGTTCTCCCTCAAAAGTGGGAATTGAACAATGAGAACACATGGACACAGGGAAGAACATCTCAAAAAAGGGCCTGTCAGGGGGTGTGGGGCTAGGGGATGGATAGCATTAGGAGAAATACCTAATGTAGATGATGGGTCGATGGGTGCAGGAAACCACCATGGCACATGTATACCTATGTAACAAACCTGCACGTTTGGCACATGTATCCCAGAACTTAAAGTAGAATTAAAAAAAAAAAAAAAAAAAAAGGAAGGCAGTTAAAATGTGCTTGTAATAAAATTTAAATAAATAGCTCATTTTATAGTATACAGTATTTATAGTATTTAGTATATAGTATTTACCACTTTAAATTGTTGTATATTTTCTATGCTATTAAAAGCACTTCAGGATTGGGCATTCAAGGTGGATGACCAGAAGTAGTGTGAACCCCAAAAACCTGAGACAGGTCTCAGAAAAAAAGAGAAAGAAAATCCTTATGCTTTAACTGTGGAGACACACATAGAAACTGTACTCATTGAAATTACATACCATGGACTTGTATTCAAACCTAAGTTACTTTCTTCAATACTGTTTGGTGTCAGACATACTGAGAATTTTCAATGTCATTTCTTCATCCCATTTTAGCTAAAGATAATTTCCAATATTAGCTTTCAGGACTTGCTTTGACTTCTGCAATAATTGCATGATTTCTAATTAAATATCTTATACTGAAAGGGTATGGAGTTGAACATTCTTTTTTTTTTTCTTCTTATTTCAAGCTAACTTATACTAGATTTTAATACTGAAATAATTAATGGCTATATTCCAACATTTGAAGTTCATGTCTTCTTTTAAAAATATTATTCTGTTTTACTGGTTCTTAACTTTCATTTGGAGATTTTATTTTCTTATAAAAAGTAATTAAAATTTGAGGAAAACTTAGCAAAAAACCCTGTATCTTACATCATTTAGATAGTGAACATCAAATAAAAACGTGTTCACAGAGGCCTCTGGTAGGATTTGCTAGGTGGAAGAACCACCAAAGGATATATCTTTCATATATCATTTACGTATGCCAGGAGGGCATAATGACAGGAGTTAAAGAGCCGAAATTATTGTGTCATTCAAGAAAAAAGCTGAGATACTGATCCACATTAGAATTTGTTACATCAAGTTTACAACTTAATAATAATGGGTAAATACTTAGACAAAAACCCAAGAAACACAATGCATAACTACTAAAACCAGTGTAGTCAAAAAAGACAATAAAAAAGCTTTAAATAATCCAAAATAAAGAAACAGAGGAAGAAAAAGGAGCCCAGTTGGGGGGCTGAATTTCTATTTTGAATTGACTAAAGTAGTTGAGGGGCTTCCAAATCTACTTTAGTCAATTCAAAATAGCATCCTCCTCTCTTTTAGAAGAATACTAGTGTCAGTGGGGGATAATTGCATGGGAGGTCACAAATATGACTTGGGTGACAATGTGTTCAGAATTGGGCATGCTAAGATAACCAAGACAATACATGACAAGAATGAAATACAGCTGCTATAGTCTGAATACTTATATAACCCCAAAATTCATATGTTAAAATCCTAATGACCACTGTGATAATTTTTAGGAGGTGGAACCTTTGAAAGGTGACTAGGTCATGAGGGTAGAGAAGTAATTGGGATTACTGCCCTTTTAAAGAGGCCCAAGTGAGCTCATTTTTCCCTTCCACCATGTGAGGACAGAGCAAGAAGACACCATCAGGAAAGTAGCCCTCAGTAGACACTGAATCTGTTGGCTCTTTGATCTTGGACTTCTCAGCCTCCAGAACTGTGAGGAATAAATTTCTGTTTTTTTCTAAGTTACCCAGTCTATAATATTTTGTTATAGCAACCTGAATGGACTAAGACAAGGGATTTTCCAGTATTTTGGTAACCAACTAGATTCTATAAAAGTTGGTTATAAACAATTAGTGTAGATTATTTAGTGGAAAGGGAAAATGCAATGAAACAGAGTCTAGGAAAGATATTCCACGAGAGGACTGATACTGCATTTCTGCACTAAAAAGAATTCATAGAGTACAATTCTTTTTCTATTTTGTGCAATGTAAAGACTCAATGATTAGTCCATCAACAGTTGTAGTTCAGTGAAATTACATCATTTATACCTGACCTGAACTGGTGTCTGATATTTGTTCATACAGAACCAAGACTGGGATGCTGAGATTACAGTGTGTGTAACCCAGGAAGCAATAATGTAATAGCATATGTGTAGCAATTTTAAGAATGAAACTTTTTAATTTTATATTTTCAAATTGTGATATTCTTCCCAGTTCATTGACTTAAGAAAGTCAATGTTTTCTTAAGACTTTTCTATGTAACACTCTCTTCTTCCAATGTTCTTATGTTTTTTTGTTTGTTTGTTTTTCAAGCTCTTTTGAACTCTTTTCTCTTTATTTGTCACTAATTTCTTCACTTGGGCTTATTTTGTTCTTCATCTTAATGCCTATTCTTTCTTTGATGCTATTCTTTAACTTCCTTATTCTATCTTTCACTTTTCTGTTTTTATTTCATGTGCATCATCTGCAATTTTAAAAAGCTCCAGTGCATTCCGTAGGCATTAATTTAATTCCATACACATACCCAGAATTCCTTATTTCTACTAGTGAGTAGAGAGCATAAGATAGGATTTAAAAGTCACCTGAGCTGAAGTTTTTGCTACTTTACACACTAATTGTGTCGTTTGGCCAAGTTACTTGGGTTCTGCATTTCAAATTAACATATGTGTATAAAGAAGATAATAGTAGTACCCACCTCATTAAGCTGTGAAAGTGAGCATAGAGGGTTAAAACATGGTTACTGTTCATAAGTATCATAAGGAATTTATATTCTAGAGATAGTTCAGAAAAGTAAATCACCTACCCTAAGAAAAGGCTTGCTAAAATGAGCACCACATGGGGAAAGGACTATTAACTTGAAACGAATCGGTCTATCGGTTGCATGAAGACTTAGATGAGACCCAATTGTCTCAGTGCTAATTCTGCAACCTGAAGTGAGAAGACATTCAATATATCTAAGTTGATCCTTAGGTTTTTATTCAGGCAAATTATTGCAAAGTTATAAGGAACATGGGAATTATAGTTAATGTGAAATTGGGATATGAAGGTCCCTAAACTGGAATAACCAAGTTCCTTGAAGATGGTCTGAAAATAGTCAATTTAAACAAAGCTAAACCTACATTTTGAAAAAGAGTCTGAGGAGAAAATAGTACCATTTCATTTACATTTTCATTGCGTGGCTTGTTGAGAAAGTACTAAAAATAGATTGCTTGGCTTCAAGCCTGGATCAATGATTCCTGGAATTGTTTTCTTTTCTTTTGGTAGTAGGGTGGGTTTTTATCTAGTGTATGATTTATCACATGGCAGAAAAAGACTTCGGTAGAAAGTCTATGATTACTGTTACTACGTATTACAGGCAGAGAAGGAACATTTTAAGTTACTGATATTACTGTTAAAGAATAAATAATTGTCTTCAAGTCATAGACCACAGGATTCCCTAACAGCATTCTTTACTTAAACTGAGGCTTTACATTGTAATAGACGACTCAAAACTGGATTTTGTCATTTTGGCTTTGGGGAATTAAGTCTTTAAGTAAAATTGTGTGGCAAAGATACAGAAATACATTTGACTTTCAAATAAAGGGATAGATCTTAGATACTCTCTTATGAGCAGACAGGTGATGGTGAACATAAGAGGATGTGTCCTAAATACTGATAATAGATATAGACACTTTACAGTCAGCTGGCACCTTTCACAGATTGGGTACAGTCCATCTACAATTTCTCACTGCAAAGAGAATAACTATATATATATATATATATTTTTACAAAATGAAGAATCTGTCCATGAGTGAATATATCATACTGACTCTTAACATTTCATTTCTTTTCCCTCTAGAGAGAAGGCTTTAGTATGTCTTTGTGGGGTATGTATGAAGGAGACCTTTAAAGACATCTATGTCCAAATGCCATGCCAGAAAAAAAAAAAAACAAAAAAACAACAACAAAAAACCTATTATCTTGGCTGTAGCTTTGCTCTGTTTGTCCCGCCTCATACAAATTTCCAGGTCACTGGAACATTCATGTAATATAGTTTTAACATTTACAGTTGTGTAACGCTATCTTTCACCCAAGTTGTCCTCAATATCCAAAATTTTTTAAAAGAGGAATCACACCTAAATAAGAGGTTAGCATATTTTGGAATAAACCTGGATTTTTGTAGTGCAAAAAAGGCAAGGAGGGAAAGTTAATTTTTTACTTGAATACTCACCATGATCCAGCTATGTTTTGTATGTCAAACTGAGTATACTTTAAGTGATTTATATTTTATCCTCATTTTTAGAGAAAAGTAAGACACAGAAAAGTCAAATGATATGTCCCAAGTCACTCAGTTACTGAATAGAAATTGGAATTGAAGCTAAATTTGTCATTTCAAACTTAGAGAAAACAGCCAGACCAACACACCTTCATTTGGCGATTAAAGAAAGGACATTAAGCAGGAAATGATTCCACAGTACTGTGCCATCCTTTTCCCTCTAGTATTGAATCAATTAATACTTATTGATTGCCTAAAATATACTAAGACATAATTGGGCTTGGAAGTCTAAATAAGAGAAATAATAAATACAATGTGTTTTGGTGGGCTTATGATGAATGTTTTAATGCCACTTCAGGGCTACAATTTTTAGAATTGAGAATGGATCAAGCAGTCCTGCAACCAGGAAAATTTTAGTCAGGAAACTGGATGGTAATCGTCATTGTTAGCTGAAATTCTGAAGTGTGATAGGAAGACTTGTTGAACACATATCCCCATAGTGGAAACAGGGAGGACTAACATCTCACTTTTGATTCCCACACACTATTCTCAAAAGTTCCTCTTCTCTCTCCAGCTTCCAACCCAGTATCAATTTCCTATATCCTTAGGTATACCTGGGGCCAAATTCCAGCAAAGCAATTCTGTCTCATATTCTACTAGGGAAGAAGAGAGTCTGGACTGAGGGGAAAAAGAGTCCTTTAATTTAGGAGCTAATGAGTTAACTCTACTGTTGTTATCATAGAGTTCCCTCTAGGGCAATCCAGCACATTCGGCTTAGAGTTGGAAAGGTCAAACTCTAAAGGAAGGTAAGTGTGATGGTTAATTTTAGGTGTCAACTTTACTAGATTAAGGGATACTCAGATAGCTGATAAAGTGTTATTTTTAGGTATGTCTGTGAGGGTATTTCTGGAAGGGATTGGTGTTTAAATCAGTAGACTGAGTAAGGAAGATCTACCCTTCTCCAATGTTGGCAGGCACCATCTAATAATCTGAGCACTCTGATAGAACAAAAGGGCACAGAAAAGGTGAATTCTCTCTTCTAAACATGGAACATCCCTCTTCTCTTGCCTTCAGATATCAGAACTTGAGGTTCTCCTACTTTTTAACTCTGGGACTTGCACAGCAGCCTGCCAGGTTCATAGACTTTTGGCCTGAGAACTACACCACTGGCTTCCCCACTCTACCAACGCTGCTGGTTCTCTAGCTTGTAGATGGCCTATTGCGAGACTTATCCACTATTGTGTGAACCAATTCCCCTAACAAATCTCCTCTCATATGTCTTTATCTGCGTATATATGTGTGTGTGTGTATGTATGTATGCATGTATGTATGTATGTATGCATCCATCTATCTGTCTATCTATCTATCTATCTATCTATCTATCTATCTATCTATCTATCTATTTCCTGTTGGTTCTGTTTCTCTGGGGGACTCTAATACAAGAAGGAAAGGAATTTCTTGATATTATGTACTATCCTATATTACAAATTACTATGTTAGGTTTTATTTGTAACTAGTCCATATTCAGAAATACACTTAGTGCATATTCAGAAACAGTAACTGGGGCAAAAAGCACAGGAAGTACAAATTAAAAGTCATGGATTTGACTTTGACCCAAATGGTGGACAAAACACAAGATTCTTCATCCCATTACTGCTTCCTCAATTCACTGAAATGGCATACAACATATTCTTAAGAATGGGAACCAAGCGCCAAGTTCAAATCTTGAGAACATGGATATGAACGGAAATGGCTGAAAGAGATACTAGAACAGAACAAATTACCTTCAAAGTGGGAGGTAAGCAATGTTGTTTTTAAAAAAGCATTACAGAACTTTCAAATTCATTAAATAAATTAAATAAAGGGTGTTTGGGTTAGTCAGATCTCCCCTTTTCTTTAGATATTGTCTTAGTCTGTTTGGGCAACTATAATAAAATACTACAGTGTGAGTGGCTTATAAACAACATAAATTTATTTCTTAGAGTTCTGGAGGCTGGGAAGTTCAAGATCAAGGTGACAGGAGATTCAATGTCTGGTGGAGGCCTGCTTCCTGGTTCATAGACCATCCCTTCCAGCCATGGCTTGACATGGCAGAAGCAGCAAGGGATCTCTCTGGTTTCTCTTTTATAAAGGCACTAATCACAATCATGAGGTCTTAACCCTCCCAAAGTCCCCACCTCCTCATGCTCTCAGCTTGAGGGATGAGATTACAACATATGAATATGAGGGACAAAATACATTCCGACTATAGCAGTTGTGCACAAAGCAATTGAGTTAAAGCCTGAGAAATCTCCCAGAGAAGTGCTGATCTGTCTGGGGAGAGCTCCTTGTATGTGCTTAGGAGCTGAAGTAAGAATAGGAATAGAGACTAAGGGAACTCTGCACTTCTGCAAATGATATAAAAGGATTACACAAACAGGGAAAGTTAACACCGTCCAAGAGGGATGTCAGGTTGGCAATTGGCTGGTCTGCCTGCCTGTCCTTTGTCCGTGGACCCTAAGAGGAAGCCTGCCTGTCAACACCTCTGCCTGGTGATGTAGACCCTGCAGTGATCCTTCCCACCCAAAAGGAGAAAAAGACTTCTACCATACATAAGATTCCCCCAGAACCAGCCATTCATATGTTAAGAAGCTACATTCTTCATCCGTAAATATAGACTGACAACTGAGCACCTTAAGGCATTTAAATAAAAAAAATGGCAAAAATAAAAATACCAGGAAATAGAAATAGAATGGCAGACTCTAGAGGAAATAGAAAAAAAAATTAATTTGGTGAAGAAAAGAACTTTACATTGTTCTAATGATTTTCCTCTGGATATTTGATAGCATATTGCATATATGGAAAAAAAGAATAGCATGCCATATAGAAAGAATAAATAAAAAAGTAGAAAACATCCTTGGAAATTGAAATTATAATTGTCATAACTTTTTAGAAATTCGAAAGATCTGCTCATTATTAGACTGAAGACGACTGAATACTGAATTGGTGATCTGAAAGATAGCTTACATTAACTTGTCAGTCTCTATAAAGTTATGTAAACCTGACAACATTCTTCTAATGTAGGTATTAATGTGATCCTTGTTTTCTAGATGAAGAATCACATACACACTGAGAAGAAGTAACTAGCTGAAGGTCACAGAGCAAATTAAGTTGGCTGCTACAGAATTCTAACTCAGGCAGTTGGTAGTGCAGAAAAAGATAAACATGTGGAAATTATAAAAGAAAAAATTAAGAGGCATGGGAAACACAGAAATCCCATCAATTCATGTAACAGAAGTGTTAAAAAGTATGAGATAATAATGAATGAATAAAAAAGGAAATAATGGCATTTTCAATGAGACACAGAAAGATTAGAATCTTCAGCTACACGAGCAGGTGTTTTGGGAAAAAGACATTCATTTGGACAACAAATCTGTGTAAAATATAAAGATATGTTAAAAATTACAGAGTTAAAAATGTCACCTACAAAAAAACAAAATTCAGAGTCCTGCAATGTTGCATGGTTGGGGTCAATGATGCCTCTAATGTTTATAGGAAGGATAATTTGATCCTACAAGTGTATTTTCAGGTAAGGTAATAATTAAGTGAAAATGTAAGGAAGAGATATTTGTAAAGAAGCCAAATTATGTAAGCCCTCTTTCCAAAACCTTCCACTGGTTCTTTACTCCAAGTAATTAAGTACTTACAAAGGTCCATAATGCTCTGTATGTTTTTCATCCTACTGTTCTCATTTCTTAAATTTCTATCACTCCTCTGTGGTCATATTGACCACCTTACTCCTCCTGTAAAAGGCCAGATGTGTTCTAACTTGGCCTTTGCAGTATGTCTTTGAATAACTCTCTTCTCCATGTATGACTTGCTCCCCTACTCCCATGAAGTCTCTCTCAAATGTCACTTTCTCAGTAATTTTTCCCCTAGGTGGTGTACATAAAATGGCCTTATTCTTATCACCCCATTATTGATACGTTTCTCTCCTGCTTTATCTTTCTATGTAGCATTTATTGTATAGCAGATGCAGCTTATTATCTAATGATCTTGTTTATTATCTATCTCCATCCACTGGAACATAAGTTATAGGAGAGTGAAGACGCTTGCCTATTTAGTTCACTGTTAGAGTCCCAGAATCTAGAATGGTGCCAGGGACATAGAATCTCAGTATATATTTGCTGAATAAATGTTGAACAATCTGCAAGAATATTTTCAGAAAATTTCAGAGGCAGGGGGTAAAAGTTCTTGCCCTTGAACTTGTAAGGCAGATGAGATTTGACTTAATTTGTACTTATATAAGGAAAACTCTATTTTACTTTTTCTAACTCTAATATTTAGTCACCTATATTATACTCATTCCCTATGAATGTATAAAAATACAAAATGGTAGTTAATTTGTAATTTTGCAGTTCAGTTGTGTTAATCTATATTGTGCAAATGTATCCCTTTACATGTAGACCATAATAGTTCCTCAATTAGAAACCTATAATAATGAAAATCAAAATCAACATGGCTATTAGGTGATACTTATGTCTGAAAATAAATATGGCCGAATCAAGCTAGCTTCAAACATATAGATAGATAGATAGATAGATAGATAGATAGATAGATAGATAGATAGATAGATAGATGGATAGATAAGTATTATTATCCTTATTTTCTAGGTGAAGAATCACATAGACACTGAGATGAGGTAACTAGCTCAAGGTCACAGAGCAAGTTGTATGTACGTATGTATGTATGTATATTTGAAGTCAGCTTGGTTCTGCCATATTGATTTTATATGTTTGATGCCTCCTCTTGGCAATGTTTTACCAAAAATATATATATATTGCTGAAAAAATAGACTTGGTCTTAGCAAATAGCTTGAATATCCTTTCTTGCAACAAAATGAAAGAATAATCAGTTTTCTTGGAGAAATGACTCAAAGGTTGCCTCTAACTTTATTTTTAATTTATCTTCAGACTTCTATAGAATTCAGAGATGCTATCCCTACTTTGTGAAGTAAGAGAGACAAGCCTAGAGACTGCAAACAAAATTTAAACTGTTGTAAAAAGTTAACTGCATAAACTTGGATAAACAAATTCATATAGAAACAGTTGTTCTATTTTGTAGTAAAAATACATGTTTCTCTTTTCTTTTTACATGCAAGTGAGGTAAATAATTGCTAAATTCAAACAGCCACTCCTTCTACTGTGTCACACATGTAGTACCATCAATCTGCTTTGTGATAGTCATCTTTATTACCTGTATTTTAAAGCTCTAGCAAAACTTCAACAAAACTCTGATTTTCCATGTAATTATTATTTCTTTTTGAAAGCAAGATAATTTTCGCCCCCCAAAAAAAGAGGTAAACTGTGCTGCACTATCCCCATCTCCAGGCTACCATGTCCAGGTACCATCTCCCCTCCCTAGTACTTAGACGGTGCTTAATTTGCATAAGGCTATTAATATACATTGTTTGATTTGGCTTATCAAGCCAATTATTGACATCAGTGCCATTACCATTCACTCTTTAAAGACATAAAAATTAAGGCTCAGATAGAGGAACCATCTTGACCCAAGTTAGTCTTCTATCTTCAAACCCATGATGTTCCCATTCTGGAAAAGGAGTCCCTGGTCCTTACACCTTGGAGACGATATACAGTGTTTCTCAAACTTGAGTGTATACCAGAATCACCCGGAAGGTTGGTGAAAGCACAGATTTCTGGGCCCCATGGCCAGAGCTCCTGATTGAGTAGATCTAGAATGGGACCTAAGGATATGCATTTCTAACAAGTTCCCAGGTGATGCTCATGCTGTTGATTCAGGGACCACATTTCAAGAAGCAATGCAGTACACAAATTCATAACCTCCAGACTTCAAAGAAATGATGCAGAACTCCCATTCCTACCCCACAAATCTGATCCATTTGTAATTTCTTCCATTTTACTTAATGGCAACACCATTCTGCCAGTAGCCCAGGCCAAAGTTTTTGAAGTTATTCATGAATCCCCTACTTCCATACATTCAAAATGGAATTTTTCAAATGATTTTTGGAATCTGACCATTTTTCACCATCCCTACTGCTACCATCCTGATAGAGATGGCATCATCTCTCATCCGGCTTACTGAAATAGCCTCCTGTCCGGCCTCTCTGCTTCTAAATAACCCGTTGCCAACACAGTAGTTATTGTGAAATTCTCTTAAAATGTAAGTTTATCTCATTTTTCTGCTCAAAACCCTGAAATGACTTTTCATTTCCTCAGAGCCCATTTTCAAGTTTTTGTAATAGCCTAAATGCCTTATGTGATGTGGCTCTTGGAGCTCTCCATGCTCCACTCCTGATAAGTCTTCCTGGCACATTGCACTTCAGCCATACAGGTCTCCTTGTTCTTCCTTGTGCAATCCTGGCACTCTCCAATTTAATGGAGAGTTCTTCCTTCTTCCTGGAATGCTCTTCCTCAAGTGATCACATACACACACACAAAACTTTCTTATTTCCTTAAAGTCTTTGCTGAAATCACCCATCTCAGTGAGTGTTATGCTGACTACATCCCACCACAATTCCTAACACATCACCTCGCTCTACTTTTTATTTTTTCAAAGCATGTATTACCTTCTCTGATATAATCTGCTTATTTATTATGGTTTTTATTTATTATATGTCTACCCAAATTAGAATATATACTCCAAGAGAACGGGAATCTTTGTTATGCTTACTGATGTACTCCAAACTCCTACTATGTGCTTTGCATATAGTAGGCAGAAGGAAATATTTGCTGAATGAATGAATAATTCTTTCTCTTCATCTAACATTTTATCATTGGCTGATAAATTCCATGCTAATGAACTGATGTTAGAATCAGCCATTCATCAATACTTTCCCTGAAATAACTTTAGCTCAGTTAGACACAGAAAAACTACAATTGTCAGTAGTTTCTGACTTCTGTATAAATCAGAGGTTTTCCATGACAGTGAAAAACTGGAAGATTGGTGGACTCAAAATACTACTAATGACAAATGTCAACTTTGAGAAATCTGTAATGTAAAGCACCATTATAACAGCAGCTCTAATTCTTTTTGAGTGAAATAAAATATGAAGAAAATTACAGCTTAATTCATATTGTATTCTTCTAGGGCATATTTATCATATACTCTTCATTATAAGAGGAAAAGTTTAGAATATTATTACTAAAGAGCAATTTTATTATAGATAGATAAAATATAAATTTGGTTATTTATTATTAAAAATCACTTTCAAAACTCTATAGGGTAAACGCATTTAAAGTAAGTCTATATACTTACTATGACATGGAGGCTCTTATTTATTTATTTATTTATTTATTTCTGTAAAGCAGTGGCTTCTTTATATGTTTCTTATACTAACCTGATATTGAGAACTTCTGGGACTGTGATCTGACTCCCTTAACATTGAATCCAACCTGTATCTAGTGTGACACCCTCCGCTACAGAGACTGAAAATATAAAATATGATATGTCCCAGAGACCTTGCAAGTGATTCTAAATGTAATTTAGGCTTCACCAACCATATACACTTACTTGAAACCTGAATTTAGAACTGAGGTAAAGGAGGAGAGAAGATGGGTGACAGATATCTATTTTGTCAGGTGTACCTGGGCCTTTACTCTGGTAACCTGAGACTTTATCTCTTGTAGGCATCTTCTTGATTCTAAAAGGACTATCAGTTGCTCAAGTGACTGGCCAAGTTTTGTGTTATTTAATACTATATATTAAACTTGCTAGACTGGATTGTTTTTTGGCATTTTGACACTGACCACAACAAAATACCAGGACTGGTACTCAATCATCAATGCATGAGTTAGAAGAGGCCTCTGGGCTCCAAGAAGAACTACTACACCAGAATTATAGCATATTTGGAAGTATTTAATGATCCTTTAGTTCGACCACCTCATTTTCCAAGTGATGAAACTGGGAACCGGCTACTTTCTCAATTTGGTTGATAATAGGGCCATACCTAGACTCCAGAAGCTCATGACTATTTGTAGAGCAGTTCTTGTATAACAAAGACTTGAGTCTAAAGTGTTAATTATGCTGCTATCTTTGTGATTTTGGAAAATTCATATATTGGTAGAAGAGGCAGAAAAACAGGGAAGAAAAACTTGGATTCTGCAATTTAACTATCTTCACGTTTTAAGATAGTCATTCCAGAAATAAACAATGTGGTACAGCTTTACATTGTGGATATCAGCAATCTGTAAAAAGGCAGTAGTGAAGAAAAAGTATGTTCTTTGGAGACCACTGTATAATAAGCTCCAAAACTTAATTTTAATCTAATTCAATAAAACAGATCATACTCAGACACAGGAATATAAGACAATAGTTAGAGGGCACTGAAAATTTGTCTTGGATTTAGAGCCCAGTGCCTTAAAGCTCAAAATAATGAAAAATTTAAAAACAAACTGTCCTTGATTAATCCCTCATATTTCTAAACTTGAGATAATTACATTTTAAACTCCCATTTACTCCTAAGTATTACCTATTGCCTCCAAGAATTTGGCTTACTATAATATGGCTCTGATATTACTTATTAGAGGATAGTGATTTAGAATGTATTAGAGTATCTTTTTCTGTTTCTTCTGCTTAAAGACAAAGAAATATTAATGTATGCCTGATAGCCTGAGAGCCACAAAAATCTCAGAAATGTGTGTTCTAGTGGAATAACATACTTAAACTTTATCAGTGGATTATACATTTTAATTCAACTACTGTTGAGAATGTCAATATAACAGAAATTAATGTAGTCCTAACAAAACTTGTAGAACTTCTATTGACAAGCAACTATATTAATGACACAATAAAAAAGCAGGGCAGAAAGCACTATAGAAAGCATAACCATTTTTGTAACTATATTCTATCTGTATCCACAGCCAGATCCACATTAACATCTATACTAAATTTAAAAGATTGTAAAAATACGCATCAACATGGATTGTGGCAGTACAGATACTTTTTTGTCTATCATTTTTTCCTAATTTTTATTCAAGTTATATATATTACTTTTGTAATAAGACAAAAAAAAACAACAACTAATAGTTGGAAGTAGAGGAAGTATCTTGAGGGCTTTAACTCTGAAGTCAGCAGGGCTCAGCTGGAAGAAAGGGGCATCTAGGAAGCTGGCTGCACAGAGGCCCACCAGCCAAGAACCAGGCTTGCAGGGCTGAGTCCCCCTTGGCAGGCACTAATGAAGCATGCATATCAGCCAGGCACATTAGTAAGCCCTGCATGCCCACTGTCGTAATGTGCCTTCACAAAGCTCTGCCTCAGGCAATCAGCCACCTGCCCAAGGACAATGGGTTTGTTAATAAAAGTTTTATTCTGAAAATCATACACTTTCTTCTTACCCTAGCACTGTTAACCTTAAAGAAGGCACAGCAGTTGTTAATATTAAATCTGTCAGAAACTCCACCTTCTTAATACTACCTGGAGCAAGAAATTGCCTTCAGTTTTTACTGCAATCCGTGAAAATATGCCTCTCTAATCCTTATTTTTCCTGATCCCTCCTAGCTTACATGTATATTATCAAAGAAAATTTTATTTCACACAACTTGAAATCCCAGCTGTGCCTTGAAAAATAACTTTCATGTCCAATCTCCTCATAGCTGTATCCAAATGGTGAGAAACCTAAATTCGGTTTAATTTAGTATTAGTTCTGAGTTTTTGCATTAAAAAAGGTTTAGGGGTGAAAATAGTTGTGTGTGGGTGCAGTGCTTGGAAATCCACTGAGAGGGTTAATTTTATATATTGACTTGGCTAGGCTATGATGCTCAGTTGTTTGGTCAAGCAGTAGTTTTGGAGATGTGGTTAACATGTATAGGCAGTTGACTTTAAGTAAGGCAATTTGCCCTCTAAAATGTGGATGGGCTTCATCTAACCAGCTGAAGGCCTTAAGAACAAAAGCTGAAGTTTCCTGGTGAAGAAGGAATTCTGCCTGAAAACTGTAACACAGAAATCCTATCCGAGGTACCAGTCTGCTGGTCTCCCCTACGAATTTTGAACTCAAGACTGCAACTTCAACTCTTACCTGAATGCCCTGCCTGATAGCCTACTCTACAAATTCAGACTTACCAGCCTCCATAATCGTGCAAGACAATTCCTTAAAATGCTTTTGTCTCTTTCTCTCTCTCTAGAACCCAGACGGATACACCCACTTTTACCTAGATGTAAGCAAAATTTGTATAATTTTCTTTTTTATTTTATTTTATTTTATTTTAACTCAAATCCCAGTCATGCTCAATCCTTGTCTGGGAACCATCTTGGGAGAACATAAGCATGGTTTAAATATAGTAGGGGATGCCAAATGGGGAAGCCATCGGCTAACTGCATTCTTTGAAACATGTTAATTTAAGTGGCACATCTCCATGGCTGCCACAAAGGCTGTATATGATCCATTTTAATTTAACAAACATTTATTGGTTGCCAATTTTATTTATTTATGTATTTATGTATTTATTTTTATTATACTTTAAGTTCTGAGATACATGTGCAGAATATGCAGGTTTGTTACATAGGTATACACGTGCCATGGTGGTTTGCTGCACCCGTTAACCTGTCATCTACATTAGGTATTTCTCCTAATGCTATCCCTCCCCTAACTCCCGACCCCCCAGATAGGCCCTGGTGTGTGATGTTCCCCTCCCTGTGTCCATATGTTCTCATTGTTCAACTCCCACTTATGAGTAAGAACATGCAGTGTTTGGTTTTCTGTTCTTGTTTTAGTTTGCTGAGAATGATGGTTTCCAGCTTCATCCATGTCCCTGCAAAGGACATGAACTCACCCTTTTTTATGGCTGCATAGTATTCCATGGTATATATGTGCGACATTTTCTTTGTCCAGTCTATCATTGATGGGCATTTGGGTTGGTTCCAAGGTTTTGCTATTGTGAAGAGTGCTGTAATAAACATACGTGTGCATGTGTCTTTGTAGCAGAATGATTTATAATCCTTTGGGTATATACCCAGTAATGAGATTGCTGGGTCAAATGGTATTTCTGCTTCTACATCCTTGCGGGATCGCCACACTGTCTTCCACAATGGTTGAACTAATTTACACTCCCACCAACAGTGTAAAAGTGTTCCTATTTCTCCACATCCTCTTCAGCATCTGTTGTTTCCTGACTTCTTAATGATTGCCATTCTAACCGGCATGAGATGGTATCTCACTGTGGTTTTGATTTGCATTTCATTAATGACCAGAAGCTTTTATTCATATGTTTGTTGGCTGCATAAATTTCTGATCTTTGACAAACCTGACAAAAACAAGCAATGGGGAAAGGATTCCCTATTTAATAAGTGGTGTTGGGAAAACTGGCTAGTCATATGCATAAAACTGAAACTGGACTCCTTCCTTACAACTTACACAAAAATCAAGTCAAGGTTGATTAAAGACTTAAACGTAAGACCTAAAATCATAAAAACCCTAGAAGAAAACCTAGGCAGTACCAATCAGGATATAAGCATGGGCAAAGACTTCATGACTAAAACACCAAAAGCAACGGCAACAAAAGCCAAAATTGACAAATAGGATCTAATTAATCTAAAGAGCTTCTGCACAGCAAAAGAAACTATCATCAGTGTTAACAGGCAGCCTATAGAATGGGAGAAAATTTTTGCAATCTATCCATCTGGCAAGGGACTAATATCCAGAATCAACTTAAACGAATTTACAAGAAAACAAACAACCAACCAACCCCATCAAAAAGTGGGTAAAGGATAGGAACAGACACTTCTCAAAAGATTTGTATAATTTTCAAGAATTGGGAGTAAAAGAAAAGAAAAATCTTTGTCTTGTCTTGAACCATCCTATCAATTTTCCAAGTCTCAGGTTTTCTATCTGTAAAATGGTGATAATAGTACTTACCTAAAGGAGGTTGAAAGGCTTAAATGTGAAGGACTTAGGACATGCCTGGGATAGGGTGAGTATTCAGCGAGTAGTGGCTTAAACAAAATTACTAAATCCATATTAAGATGCTATTGGGACATTTGATTTTGCCGTCCCAGAATCTCATTGTTTGGGCCATTCATTGTCCTGGGCACCAAAACTCTGCAGGACTTACACCTCAGTAATTCCTTGGGAACACAAGAAATTAGGTAATGCAAATTTTTGTTTTAATATGCATTTGAAAGACAGCCCCCATGCTGTATAAACTCAGCCACTCAGGCTGATTAGGTGACATCATTAATATCTGTCTAAATCAGACTTAAAGTAATAGTCATTCAATTATTTGATACTGAAAAACATTATTAGGAGGTCATAAAGATAAAAATTATGCCCCTTGCTGCTCACCAAAAGGCCTTGAATAACTAACTTCCCAGAAGGAAAATAATTGACTAATTGCCTCATTCATGTAAGTTTATTTTTCTCACACTTTTATGCCAGGAAATGTTGTAACAAATGATATAAACTTCTGAACATAGGTAATATGTTAATATATTTAGTCATTTTCTATAAATATTTATGATCAATTGAAATGAAATTTTCTTATCCCACTTAATTGACTGAGGATTATCAAGAAATTGCAATTATACATTCTACTGTGGTTACTAATTATAACTTTATTTTAGCTTTTTTAGAACTTGAGTTTTCACTAATTTGTAAAAACACATAAAAATTAAGGAAAGTATTTCTGTATGGAGTATATACATAATATATACACACACATATCTACATTCATATACATATACATGATACATATATACATATAAATATGTGTGATATATATACAGATTGTACATATACATATGTATAGTCATTCCTTGGCATCTGTAGGGGATTGGTTCCAGTACTCACCCAAGGGCACCAAAATCCACAGATGCTCAAGTTGCTTATATAAAATAGCATAGTATTTGCATATAACCTGTGCACATCCTCTCGTATACTTTAAATTATCTCGGCCGGGTATGGTGGCTCTTGCTTGTAATCTCAGCACTTTGGGAGGCTGGGGTGAGCAGATCACCTGATGTCAGGAGTTCTAGACCAGCCTGGCCAAGATGGCGAAACCCTATCTCTACTGAAAATACAAAAAGTAGCCAGGCGTGGTGTTGCTTGCCTGTAATCCCAGCTTTTCGGGAGGCTGAGGCAGGAGACTCACTTTAACCTGGGAGGTGGAGGCTGCAGTGAGCCGAGATTGTACCATTCCAGCCTGGGCAATGGAGCAAGACTCCATCTAAAAAAAAAATTATCTCTAGATTACTTATAATACCTAATACAATGTAAAGATTATGTAAATAGTCATACTATATTGTTTTTAGAGTTTGTCTTATTTTTTATTTTAATTTTTGTTTAATTTTTGATCTGTGGTTGGTGGAATCAATAGATGTGGAACTCATGAATACAAAAGGCCTGCTATATATATACACACATTGATATAACTATATAGACAGGTATAAGAGTTTTTTTATTAATGGTCTGGCAATATAGAGAAATGTGCTTGTGAAGCATACCTAACTTGTCCCCAGTGCTCTCATCTCTATAATATGAAGACACTAAAGAGTTTTAGCCAGACTACATTCCCTAGTCTTTATTGCAACCAGGTGAGTCACATGATTTTGACTAAGTTTTGGACAATAGGATGTGAATGAAAACAGTATAAACAATTACCAAATCATAATTCCTAAAAGAAACTGTTTATCCTCCACTTATTTTCCTTTCCCTTTTCTGCTGGCTGGCAAAGGGTGACAGGTGGAACATCTGTCTTCGATCCAGAAATGGAAGCCAAGTAGAAGATGACAAAGTAGCACTACCAGCCATTGGGTGGGGCGTGCTCACGTAACCACAATGACCAGAGCTACCTCCTGTTTCTGGACTGCCTGCCTACGCATGGACTGTAAAGTGAGAAGAAAAAAATCTTCCTTGTGTCCTTGATTTTTTAGATATTTATTACAGCAGCTTAGCCTATTCCCTAAATATCGCAGAGCCTATTTGCCATCAGGAGATTCCTCCCACCAAATGATTAAACAGTTCCTGCCCATACAAAAATTCCAAATCAGTGGAACTATAAATGACTATCCCACAACAACTCAAAACGACCTATACCCCAACAGATACCCAATATGCAACCCAACCAGAAAGTAATTCTTTCAGATTTTCTCTCAAAGTTTTCACAGAAGGGTTTTTTAAGCCGATGGTTCACATGTATTTGATTGTTTTATTTATTCTGCATTTCACAAGTCTAAGGTGAAATAATTTTTTCATTTAAAATAAGTAGTTTATTGCATCAATTAAAACTATCTTGGTTTCACATATCCAAGAAATTGTCTTGGTTTTATATCCAGAAAACTGAACTCAAACTGACTAAAATAGTAGACAAACATGTTAGCGTACTCTGCTGAAGAACACGGTGATAGTGCTAAGCCAAGGTGTGACTTGAATCAGAAATTCCACAGTCACCTAAGACACGCTTTTGTTCTGTTTCTCCATGAGGCTTCCGTACTTGACAGTTTTATCTAAATACTGGTTACCTAAAGTTATAAAATAATGACGGGCAGCAAACAGGGCTACACACTGTCTTCTTCATGGCCACAAAAAGGGGAGGCTTGTTTTTCCATGAAAAGCCAAGACGTGTGGATACATCAGACAGACTAAAGACATGTACCTACTGCAAACTACTTACCTGGCCACGATTCAGGTTTGTTTACATATTCTGTGCTTTAGGTAGGGATGAAGACAAACCCACACAAAACGAACAGCTTTATATGGAGAGATGAATGGGTTTTTCTAAGAACGGTTGTGCTATTATTCCCAGAAAGAACAGAATACAAGCTGTGTATCCAAACACTATTTCACATATATCAGTCCCAGTTTATTTGGAAGGTCCCTAAATGATTCTAATGTGATTCAATGAGATATAATTCTAAAGTTCTGTGTGAGGAATAACGTATTTGTTGATAAAAACTAAAATTATTATTTTTTTTTCTGAAATCTTTTCCCAAGAGATTTCATTTAGGGTATGATTTTTATTAATACTGGTTATTCTTTCTTTCTTTCTTTCTTTCTTTCTTTATTATTATTATACTTTAAGTTCTAGGGTACATGTGCATAACGTGCAGGTTTGTTACATATGTATACTTGTGCCATGTTGGTGTGCTGTACCCATCAACTCGTCAGCACCCATCAACTCATCATTTACATCAGGTATAACTCCCCACAGTATTATTTTATTAAAGACAAAATCATCAAAAACCAAATCCATTTTATACTCCGAATAATGGTGAAAAAACAAAATTTACTTTCATGATTTTCCTAGATGGGCTCTATTTTTCTGAGATTGAATATTTCCACAAGTGGCAAGTCTAATCATGCATATCCCATTAAGAAGGTGAACAAGATTTAAATATGTTCACCGTATGTAAGCTGAAGATAACAAATATCGACCTTAAGAAGGTTGCTAATTTTCCTGCTTTCTTCACAAACCCCTGTTTCTGTCAACAGCCTGAATATTATGTGCTATGTGTTTATACTTCACCACTTCTGATGGGCTTTGTACTATTATACAATAGGTAAGTTTTTAAACTATTGTTAATTTTTACAATACCTTCTTATTTTCTAGTACTTTAATCAGAAAAGGAAAAAGATAAGGATGAAACAGCTTTCAGGAGAAATATTAAGGACTCAATTACATACTCAATATCAAAATAAATTCTACAACAATTAATGACATTTTACCTATATGCAAGGGAATTTTAAACATTTTTTATAATAAGTTCTGTTTTTCTGTAGCAGTTTCCTAATTATTGTGGTTTTCTTTTTCAACGAAGAGTGACTAGGCAATCATAAATTGTTTACTACTATTGAGATATTATGTTCAAAATATGGTCTTATTCTATCTTTAACTCAGCACATGGAATATTTTAATTTCATCATAGTAAGCATGGATGCTATAGAGTCAAAACTACAACCTCAAAAAAAAAATAGTTCATCTCATTAAAAAAAAAAAAATAGCATCATGCCTATAATTTCAGCACTTTGGGACACCGAGGTGGGTGGATTATAAGGTCAGGGGTTCAAGACCAGCCTGGCCAAGATGGTGAAATCCTGTTTCTACTAAAAATAGAAAAATTAGTTGGTCGTGGTGGTAGGCTTCTGTAATCCCAGGTACTCGGTAGGCTGAGGCAGGAGAATCGCTTGAACCTGGGAGGTGGAGGTTGCAGTGAGCCAAGATAGTGCCACTGTACTCTAGCCTGGGCAACAGAGCGAGACTCCATCTCAAAAAAAAAAAAAAAAAATTAAAGAAGGCAATCATAGTACCAGTGCACCATTCACATTTTTGAAGTATCATGGCTATTAATTATACTCAATAATAATGACAGCTGAAAACAGAAATTTCTCATAACATTTTTTGCATGTGTTATTGATATTAGAGACTAGACTTGCTACACTAAACCCACCAAATAGTATTTAACATAATCCCCTTTTTGCTTCTGTTGCATCACCAAAACAGAGTTCTGAATAGTCACTGACCTGCCATCTCTAGTATAGAGGGCTAGAAGAGATGCTCTGCTATCAGATAATCTTGGAGGAATTTCAACTTTTCACTCACTAGTTATGTAAAGCTGGACAAGTACTTTAACCCCTATACAGCTAATTTTCTCATTTGTAGAAGAGGGTTAGTGATACCTACCTCACTTTTTGAGAATTAAGTAAGACAATGAATGTGAAGTTGAAGGCATGTTTTCTAGTAATCAGTATTACTTCTTACCATTGCTATTGTTACGATTTACTTTTATTGAGTCATATGAGGACTAGTAGAACCACATACCTAGTACAAAGGGACAAAGGAAACAGAGAACTGGGAGAGATAGGGAGGGCAAATAATATTGATTTTATGCCCCTCATTGCCCCAAGACAACTGATTTTGGATATTCCCAAATAGTAGACAACAGTGAAGGAACTTCTACATCCCCTTTTTAAACTACTAAAGACACTTCTCCTCCTCTGCCATTTATTTCATGAATGAGCTATAATTTCAAAAGAAATTCAGCCTTGTCTAAAATGCCATCAAACTGGAATTTTTAATTTTGCTTATACTACGAGAAATAACATAATCCAAGAATCTTACAGACCACTACAGTGGGTAGTTTTATTAAGAGATAAATCAGATACTGTAACCCCTTACGAATGGCCTTCAGTGGCTTCCTATCGCATTCAGAACAAAATCCAAGCTCTTTGGTATGACCAGTTAGTAGGGTGTTGGTGCAGCCTTGTGTGCCCAAGACACTTCCAGTTTATACCTGTTCTTCTTTCATGATGGTGAAAATTACCTCTTCCCCACCACCTTCACTCTTAAAGTTTCCTAGTTCAGAATATAAATTAAGTAGTCACTCTTTAAATGAGGCCCAATACATTTCACATCCCATTGCAAGATGATCTTTACCATACCACTGGCTTTTCTGATTCTTGAGGGCACTACACACTTGACTGCCTAAAAGTTTTCCAGCATTTTTCCAAATCTTTTCCCGGATGATTCTTGCCTGTCATCCAAGCCTCAACCTGATTTTACTTCCTAAAAATGTCTTACTGAATTCCCCAAACTAAATATTGATCTCCACACCATTCTTCTCTTTTATAACACCTGGTTCCTAACCATCCTAGTCCTTATCACAATTTGCCATCACACACACATAGAAACACACACACACACAAAATAAGGTATTTAGTGTATGCCTTTCTCACTCCTGCATTGCAAGCTGGAAGAAGTTAAGTATTTTGCATATGATGTTTGCTTTGTAATCTTGCAAAATCCACTGTGTAGGCATTCTGATCCTTATTTCAGAGATGAGATTTGGAAAAAAGTAAAACAAGAAGCTTGCTGTGCCATTTACAAATGGAGCTAATATTAAAATTCAAGTTTATTTGACTCCATATCCCACACATTTGCCTGTACCATGTTGATCTGAAAGCTTAGGTAAATACTTAGCCACTTCACTGTACTCAATCTTAAAGGGGAGGGAAATTGCAATGAGGAATTTGCAATGAAGCTGAATAAGTCTCATGGCCAAATTTAGCCTTTACAGTCCCTCCTAAAAGAAAAAGACTGAATAGTTTCTGTGACCTGGAGCTAAGATTCCCAGGACTTACTCCATGATTCAGACATACAAGAGAGTTCGTTCTTCTTTGCTGACTTTTTTTTTTTTTTTCAATTTTTGTTTTAGATTCAGAGGGTGGGGACATGTACAGGTCTGTTATCTAGACTCATTGCATGATACTGAGGTTTGGGGTATGAATGAACCCAGGTACTGAGCATAGTCCTCAGTAGTTGGTTTTGCAACCCTTGCCCCCTCCCTCCCTCTCCCTTCTAGTAGTCTCAAGTGTCTACTGTTGCCATCTTTATATCCCTGAGTACCCAATGTTTAGCTCCCACTTATAAGTGATAACTTGCAGTATTTAGTTTTCTTTTCCTGTGTTAATTTACTTAGGATAGTGGCCTCTTGCTGCATCCACGTTGCTACAAGGGACATGATTTCATTATTTTTATGGCTATGTAGTATTCCATGGTGTATATATACCATATTTTCTTTATCCAATCCACCACCGATGGGCACCTAGGTTGACTGCTTGTCTTTATTATTGGGGATAACGCTTTGGCTGCCATTGTTTAACTCAGTGATTTTTAAAAAATATGTGACTAACTTGCAGTGTATTTTGTAACTGCTAGTAATTCATGCAATCTTGGTTGATTTCTTAAAATGAGAAAGCTACGATCAAATAAGGAATATAAGAAGCAAAACTCTTTTACTCCCAGCACCTTGAATAATATTTGCACATATTAGGCACTCAATAAATATTTGATAAATTATTTTCATATATTTTAGTGTATATCTAACGTGATATTAAAATGGCATGTTTGAAAGTGATCTTTATTTAAACGTTCATTGTACTAAACAAAAACATCAATTTTAAGGAAACCGATTTTAAAAATCTCCTGCACATATACATAAGTAGAAATACATATTATTTTCTATTTTAAAAAACGCTAATTAATAAGAAAGCACACTTACGCACGCCATGTAGTTTTCTTACAGAAGCTTAACGAAGATTAGTCATAGTGGCTATTGTTTTGTTGGCTAGAAAGAACACCACAAATTTATTTAGACTTTCTTTTGGAAGATAGTTATTAAATACATTTACATAAAATAGTGGCATTAAGATCCTCAATGTAGTAATGCAAGTTTTGAGAGACTGGAGAATTTGGCCACATTTATATTCAAGTGAGCTAATGGCACTGGACCAAAATTTCTTCCATTTTGCTTTTTCTGCTAGGTAGGTTTTCATGCTGCATATGTGCAGAGTCAGGAGTTACACTGTGATGCTGCCCTGGTAGAAGACTCTAAGCACATTTACATCCTGCTGTGATTTGCCTTCCGCTATTTAGACATTCTCTTTGTCTTTTACATGGCCAATAGCACATTGGTCATTTCTACATTACCAAATACTGCAGGTGTAAACAAATAATTCATGATGAATGTTTTCCCAGAAGCACAGTTCTCTACAAAAAAGTCCCTTGGGGAAAGTGCCTTTTCGGGCTTTACTGTATAGCATATGATTAAAGCCTCTGGCAAACTGCTGGATTCACTGAATTCTCCTGGTGAACAAATGGATCTGACCAGTGACGGTAATTGAAATAAGTTGGTTGAGGAGCAAAAGCTTTTACTTACTTAGATACCTTTCAAAAGGTGATTTGCTTTCTTATAGAAGGGAGGAGGACACACGAATGCATTTTCTCACATTTTTAGTACTAATACGGAGAGAAAAAATAAGGCCTAATGAAAGTAGTAGGTGGCAGAAGTACAACTTCAACCTAGGCCTGTCACACACCACCATTTAATTAAACACAACTTATACTCCTTTAGAAGCATATGTCTGGAAATGCATAGTTGGACTGGACAGGCATGCCTTAGCCAAATATTAGTAATAAATGTAAAATAACATAAAAAAATTATTTTCTTCAACAAAAAAAAGTTTCTTGTTGATTTTTTTTCTTTTGGATGGAGTCTCACAGAAAAAGCCTGTTGCCCAGGCTGGAGTGCAGTGGCACAATCTCAGCTCATTGCAGCCTCTGCCTCCCGGGTTCAAGCAATTCTTCTATTCTTCTGCCTTAGCCTCCCATGCTTCAGCCTCTCAAGTAGCTTAGATTACAGGCACGAGCCACCATGTCCTGGCTAATTTTTGTATTTTTAGTAGAGATAAGGTTTCACATGTTGGTGAGGCTGGTCTCGGACTCCTGCCCTCAGGTGGCCCACCTGTCTCAGCCTCCCCAAGTGCTGGGATTACAGGTAGGAGTCACCGCATGTTATTCTAATATTTGTTTCCCCCCATTCAACAAGGTAACTGGATCTCCCTGGTGCTAGGCTGTGTTCACATCTGGGTTTTGTCACGTACTAGCTTTGTAACCCTGGGCATGCTACTCAATCTGCCCTGCCCTCAATTTCCTCATTCATAAAAGAGAGATAAAACTAGTAACTGCATCATATGATTGTCTGGAATATTAAATGTTTTTTCTTTTATAAAAGGCTCAACTTTTTAAGAAGCAATACTAGCTCTGGCAGAAATGGGGCTGGGTGTTTGGGGAGAGGTAAGAGAAAGAGATAAACGATGAGCTTGGACTAGAGAGCTGGAAAGATTTTTCAAAAGGAAGGAGGCAGAGGGCCATGCAGGCCTGAGGAACTCACTGACAGTAGAAGAGGGTAGGAAATAGGGAAATAGCTACATGGTACACGAGTGTGTCTGGATCAAGTTCTGAGAAAAATTTCCATGCCCAGGAGGAGGGCAAAAATAGCAGCAGAAGCACTGCTACTCATCCATGGCAGCCAAAGTGAAGTCAGTACCAGTGGAACCTTAAGTGTCTTCATTAGATCCCTGGAACTTTTAGAGGCTGCAATGGACAGGAGGGAAAGGTGGGAGAAAGGGAAGGGTGGTACAATAATGGTAGATGGAATTTCCAGGGAACTCACTAGGATTAGGGTCCAGAATCAGATGAAATTTGATTTTAAGAAAAATGAATGATGAAACATTTCTTGCAATTGAGAGTTTGTGGAGCACAAGTTGTATCTACCAAATATCCATTCTGTATTGCCTACTACCATTAGTATTGAGTAACCTTCCACTTCACTTACTTGAGGATCAATTATTAAGTCATTGGCTGTCAACTACAATGTTAAAACACTTTTCAAATATTATCAAAAGCATAAAACTTGTATGCTGATTGTGATATCTGGTGTCTCCCAATCACAAGAAAAATATATTTTGGATGAAAATGAACAGATGATAATGAAACAGTAAAATAGAATACACATATGTTTTTGAAACTTCCTTGGAGCAGGCTACAAATAAATTGTTTAAACATAAATTTTTAAACAAACTTCCAGAAAAGTATTACCATGAAATATGATAATAAATATTGAATTATTGAGCAAATAGGAAAATTTTTACTGAAACAAATATTGTGTTTTCAGTGTTACTCTTTGGCTTTTTACCACAAAAGTAGTTGGTTAGAAGTGACAGTTTCCCTTACTATATTACAGAAAAGAGCAACATATTCTTTACATAATTTCATTTGCCTGTACATTTTTATTAGAATGTGAAAAAATCTAATAAAACAAAAATTTTAAACTAAAATTTCACAATAAGCAGAAATTAAGCTCTGTCCTGAACCATTAACAAATTAAAAACTAGTCGGGTGCGGTGGCTCACGCCTGTAATCCCAGCACTTTGGGAGGCTGAGGCGGGCGGATCACAAGGTCAGGAGATCGAGACCATCCTGGCTAACACGGTGAAACCTCGCCTCTACTAAAAATACAAAAAATTAGCCGGGTGTGGTGGCAGGCACCTGTGGTCCCAGCTACTCGGGAGGCTGAGGCAGGAGAATGGCGTGGGCCCGGGAGGTAGAGCTTGCAGTGAGCCAAGATCGCGCCACTGCACTCCAGCCCGGGCGACAGAGTGAGACTCTGTCTCAAAAAAAAAAAAAAAACCAAATTAAAAACTAAAGTTTAATGGAATCTAAGATACAAACAAAAATTCCAACTTCAGAAGACATGATTATTCAGTGTCTAGCATATTAATGTATAATTTAAATATTGAGAGCATCCATGACAACCTTGAAAGATAGGAAGGACCTAGTTGTTAATTAGCTTGCCTACAAGTTTTCCTACTGTCACTGCCTGGTAATTTTAAAACAGAAATGCTTCTACCTTAATATATGTGACCTTATAAAGATAAATATAATAATATTATAATAATGAATATAATAATAAATATATTTTACACAAATTTGGATATATCGATGATGGGAGAGCTTTCCTGAGTGTATATGCAAGAGTCGTCATTCAATTGCCCTTGTTCATTACTTTTACAATTCACTACAGGATAAAATTAAAGATAAAAGCCACAGGAAAGACTGTTTAAAATCTTTAAGCCACTTTAAGATAGATAAAAGATTTTTAAAAATTGGATTAAAGTCATGAAATTATCTTAATTAATAAATATCCAAAGCTTCACTGGAAAATGAGACTTCTTTTTTTCCTTAATCAATATATTTTAAAAATGTGATTATTGAGACAGAAAGTTGGCATACTCTAGTTATGATATATATAATTAAATCTACAAAAATTACTTATTTAATTTGGTTGTCTAAGCAGTGCTATATAAAATAGTTTTTTTGATGTCTACTTTGCTTGATGAAAATTAGCTTCTCTTTATATATTGGTACAGTATTTCATTTCAGTAAATACTGTAGCAATTGCATAGTTATAACCCACTTATTTCAACTGAACAAAACAGAATTTCAGTACACCAGAAACATTTGGACTCTCTCAAGTTCAAGATTGGTGAAATGTCATTATGTACAGGCTGCAACAAGGGTTATGCCATCCACCTTACAAAAATGAGTAGATTTTTATTTGTGACTTTTTTTGAGGGCAACATTTCAGCACTTTGAAACTTTAATTTTGAGATTACCATGGTAACAAGTTCATTCCGAGCATACTTTTCCTTTTGGCATTGTTGTCATGAGAAGGAATATACAAAACAAAATATTCAGCAGGAACGGAGCAGTAAAAGAATGAAGTAAATTACACTTTTGATTCTATGTTTGTCTATTCTTACAAAGAAATTAGAATAAATCTAAACATAAGAATGAGTTGCAGAACAAAATGAAACTGCCGCATAGTGATAATGTATTCATGAATATATACATGAAGTATATCAAAAAAACGTTGTGACTTCCTTTCAAAGAGGTCAGTTATATCTGGACTCTCATTACACGTCCAGTTTGTTCCATAAATCAGATGTGGCACCAGGTAGACTCTTTTCTACCAACAAATCAGTATAAAATTATTGATGCTCTATTTTTCACTTGGGCTCCACCAGTTCTACCTCGGTGACCCTGCTGCTCACTGATCCATTCACATCACCCTGTTCTCAGAATGACATGAATGCCTCTGCTCCCTGTTAGCCCAGGAAATGTGGCCTCAGTCACAATGCCAGCAGCAACCCCTGATCCCTAACGCAATGTATTTAAACAGGTGCTTCTTAAAAGCTGAAACACATTAAACATACAAGTTGGTCTTTCTTAAAAGGAGTTTTAGATGTACATTAAAAACATTTAAAATGTACAAAAATACACATATTTGAAATATGTTTCCAGGCTTATTCTAGGATACTCACCATACTGACTTATTTAACACTAAATTTAAACACTAAATTTTTATTTATAAAAATTTCAGAAAAGGTGTCTGCTGCTTGGGATCACTTTTCTAGGTTCACTACAGCAAATTAAAATGATTGGGATGCAAAGGTTTCAAAGTGACTATGCAAATTTTGTATTTATATGTTTTTAAGATGGAGAGTCTTAATATATTAGGAGGCAATGTAGTATTCATGCCAGAATAGACTGTTTGAGTTCAAATCCTATTCTACCCTCACGAGCTTAGTGGTATTGGGAAAATTTTATACCTCTCTGTGCTTCATTTCCTATTGTGTAAAATAGGGATGATACTATCCTATAGGGCTTTATGAGATTACATGTTTTACACACACACACTCACACAAATATTTAGAACAGTGTCCTATATATAGGACATACCATAAAATGTTTCTTCTACAATATGATAAAAAAGTAAATATAATTTAAAACTTATTTCTTTCATAGTCTATTTTTATAAGAAATGTATAAACGGCAAATAAAAGCCTAAACACAAACTAAGCAGTTTCCAGGGTTTGTGAGTTTTGTGTCAATTCAACTCAGCTTCTTGTATTCTCCTTTTTTGCTCACTGTTCTGCAGTACAAACACACACACAATACTTACTGTATCTAATATTTGCATTTAAAGCCTTAATGGTACTCCAGTTCTCAAAATAAGTGTCTGAGTCAAAACAAAGAGATAAAACTGTTTTAAGATAAAATTTAGGCAAATTTTTATTTCACTGCAATATAGAGCTTAGAAGACCAGCAATCCATACATGCTATATGCATTAACCCTTACTGAATCATTCTATTCATTTGAGCAGTTTTTCACTCTGGAAGCATTTTATACAAGCATTATATTACTTGTGTTTTGGGGGTGGGCAAGGGTTTAGAAGCCACTAAAGAGTGGTTAAGTGGTAAGGTTAAGTGTTCTTAATCTGGGAAAAATGTAGGACATAAAATCTTATTTTAATATTTAGGAAATGCTTTACCCTATGGCTTCCAGGATCCTAACTGCACATTAATGGGCTCCAAGTATCCCTTCCTCCCTCCCTCCCTTCCTCCCTGCCTCCCTCCCTCCCTCCCTTCCTTCCTCCCTCCCTTCCTTCCTTCCTCCCTTCCTTCTTTCCTTTCCTTTCCTTCCTTCCTTCCTTTTCCTTCCTTCCTTCTTCCTTTCCTTTCCTTTCTTCTTTCCTTTCCTTTCTTTTCCTTTCCTTCCTTCCTTCCTCCTTTCCTTCCTTCTTTCTTTTCTTTCCTTCCTTCTTTCCCCTCCTTCCTTCCTTCCTTCTTTCCTTCCTTCTTCCCTTTCCTTCTTTCCTTCCTTCCTTCCTTCCCTTTCCTTCTTTCCTTCCTTCCTTCCTTCCTTCCCTTTCCTTCTTTCCTTCCTTCCTTCCTTTTCCTTCCTTCCTTCCTTCCATCCTTCCTTTCTTTTGTCTTTTTTTTCTTCCTTCTATTAAATCTATACTATTTCTAAGAACAAAATGGAATGTAAAGGCTTTAAAGGGTAAAAATTTAACAGTAATTACTTTTCTGGAATTATTATACAAATTTTTAAGTTCTTTTTGAAAAACTTCTAGCAATTGGAATAGTATCAGGGTATGATCTTATTTGAAATACAAAGCCAATGTCTGACCAAGGTTAGGTCTGCTTGTATTCCCATTGACCCATATAGCCCAAAAGCATTTAATATGGGAGAAGGTCAGCTGTTACACTTGAGTAAAAATTTTCCAGTTACTAATTACAAAATGAGAGAACTTAGTTTTTGCTTTTCTCCTCTCCTCTTTTTATCTCTGTCTCTCTTATAACTTTTTAGGAGACATTGTTTTCCTAATGAACATTTTATGGATTGGAACAAATACTTTTTGATTTTTAATTTTTAGTTATTTTGTATCCAGTTACAACTCTGCAGGTGAATAATGAATAATATGAGTGTTTCACAGAATGTAAAGGGGAAAAATAATCTAAACCAAAAAGTAAGAAGATTAATAGAAAATGTTAATATATAAAATATATTTAAAAGTTATAGATGTGGACCAAAAGATTTACAGAGAATTCCGCACTAAAATGAGAGAAACACATTCAGAAATATTCCCTTGCAAATGGGCACATCTAATAAAAGTTAAATAATATCTAAAGAGAGACCAGTGGGAGTTGTTTTTCATAGGAAATACTATTAGTTAATTTGTTTAAATGTAAATGACTGATGTGTCCAAACCTGATAACACTTGCAAAACAGAATTCAAAACTATTTTCAACATTTGGAATTATTCCACTTTTTCAGACCTTGTTCTTAAGGAATATTTATATAAAAGCCACAGATATTCACATAAAGAAACAAAGGACTTAAAACTTCGTATTCCATATGTAAATCTCTGTGAGTAATGGCATTAAGCCTGGCTCACTTGGTACAGGTTACATAATACTGGGTGAAGAATGATTAAATGGAATCAGCCCTTGGACTGTCTTGCCCCAGTGCATAGCATTACACAGTAGTGAGGAAGACCTCATTCTGCCCTATGAGAATGAAGGAAGTCTGTTTTCATCTTGAACCCAATTTGTTAAACACAAATGTATTCACAGTGTTTATATTTTGGGTAGAATTAATCAACAAGTACTTAATAGTAAGTAGCAAGTGCAGCACAGTGAGGAGCAAGAAAGGCCACCGTGTTTTTAGAATATGTTGAAAAGAACCAAAGCTTCCCTAGGACAATATGGTAGAGGTTTCACTTAGAAGAAACTTTGTACTCATACATAAGCAAATGAGAAGAACTTTCTGCTAACAGTAACATAGCAGGAGTCTCTGAAACACAGAATTGTCATATATATAAGGAAATCAGCACAGGATGTAGGTACGTTTTAGGAGATCTGAACACAGAGAAAGCAGATAAATTTCAGCTCAATCAGAACAGAAGCAGTTTGTAGTTGATATGGTTTGGCTTTGTGTCCCTGTCCAAATCTCATGTCGAATTGGAGGAAGGACCTGGTAAGAGGCATTTGGATGATGGGGTGGATTTCTCCCTTGCAGTTCTCATGACAGTGAGCGAGTTCTCATGAGATCTGATGGTTTATAAGTGTGGCACTTCCCCTTCACTCTCTTTCTCTCCTGTCTCCATGAGAAAGAGGTGCTTACTTCCCCTTAACCTTCTGCCATAATTGTAAGTATCCTGAGGTCTCCCATTCATGCTTACTGTCAAGCCTGCAGAACTGAGTCAATTAAACCTCTTTTGCTCATAAATTACCCAGTCTCAGGTAGTTCTTTATAGTAGAGTGAAAATAGACTAATATAGTAGTCATTAGTTGGGAGCCCATGGCATCTCAAGTTAATACATAATGAGTTTATAGCTCATAGTGTGGCTTCATTCATTCTCAAAAAAATATTTTTTTCTGTTTTCATAGAGTCCCAAATTAATAACACTTGAAGTAGATGATTTGTTTCAGTCATGATTCTGATATTCAAAGTAGTAAAACAGGGCCAGGTGCAATGGCTCACACTTGTTATCCCACCACTTTTGGGAGGCCAAGGCAGGAAGGGAGTATGGCTTGAAGCCAGGAGTTTATGATCAAAGTAGTAAAACTCAGGTAAGCTGCACTATTTTAATTGGTTGTGTGTGTGTGTGTGTATGCGTGTATGTGTGTGTGTGAAATATCACAGAGTAAAACAGAGAATCAGAAAATAATTTGTAATGCTGAGGCAGTTTGTCAGAAATCATTCACTGGTTAATTCAAGAAAATAACCTATATTTACCTAAATTATCTAAATCCACTTGTGTAAATGGAGCCTCAGAATATCTGGTTTTAATACTAACATAATTATGTTTTTACTTTTCCTTTTCATTTAAAATAACTCATAAATGTTTACATTAAAAATCTGTACCATTTTCCTTGGGTCTCTGGAAGGAAGACTATAATTTTCCAGCTATGATGAATATATTTGTTTACTAAAATAAGTTTAGGAATCACTTCCAAAGTGTTAGGTATGTCTAGATTTTTTCCAATGTCTGCAGCAGCCCTATATATATGTGTGTGTGCGTGGGTGTTATACATATATATACACACACACACACGCACACATATGTACACACACATATATACACACACACATATATATATTTTTTCAATATATATTCATTATTTTATTATCCAATAGCTCCAGAATGTATCTTTAAGGAAAACATGTGGTTATGTTAGTGTTGGAGATGATTTTGGAATTTACTTATTCTTACTACTATATAGAAAAGTAGAATCTATTAAGACAAATTGTCTCAGCACATAGACATGATTGGTTAGATGTATTGCATTTGTATGCAGAAAATGCTTCTTATTTAATGATACCAGAGGAGTTGTAATTCTCAAAGATCACCAAAAATGCAGTGTACTTTCAGCAAAAGTTAATTAATTCATCCAAGATGTAGCAGATACTTAAAAAATACTTTCTTTTTAAGTGAAGACATGTGGCTTATAGCTGTTCATTTAGTAAAATTGCCATTCATTGGAAATGTTTAAAATCAGAGATACATTTGTATTATTCTTATTAAGTTGGTCATCATGTAGAGCTCAACCTGAATCACAGATATGCTAATCTCATGATGTGATAAGTGGCATCAATATGACCTTTCTTTGAATATTATTTAACATTCCCAAAGATAAAATGAAACAGAACGTAGTATTTAATTCTCATTACCAGCTACAGCTTTTAAAGTGAAATCGCTTTCTTAGTGTCCTCTTTCACTTTAATGTTAGAGGACATCAGGGTCAGCTTCTAGTATTTATATAAAGCAGGAATTCAAATAGCTAACTCACAGAGAAAATGTGATTTCACTTTCTTTCAAAAACTCAATGCAAATTCCATTTGGATTCCTGAGAGACCTTGAGATTCACTTCACATTTCACTTGAAATGCAGTGTGTAGTGTGGTTGAAATAGAGGAGAAAAACCTCTGAATGCCTGAACTGCTCCTCAAGATCAAATGAAGCACTTGAAGAAGTCAGAAAGGTATTGCCATCTTCTACAGTGAAGCTGAGACCTACCATATTTGGGCAGGGTATATCGGTGACTTTTAAAACTGACTAGCAGCGATGAGAACAGGGTCCTATCAGTAGAAGGAACCAGAAACAGATTTTGATAAGAAAAAAAGTTAAGCACAAACTATAAGCAACATTATAGTGACTTGGGGTCAGGAAAAACATCCACTTCTAAGTTAACCAGGTAACTGCTTAGATACTTTTAAAAATGGGGGCCGGGCGCGGTGGCTCAAGCCTGTAATCCTAGCACTTTGGGAGGCCGAGACGGGTGGATCACGAGGTCAGGAGATCGAGACCATCCTGGCTAACACGGTGAAACCCCGTCTCTACTAAAAAAAAAAAAATACAAAAAAACTAGCCCCCGGGAGACGGAGCTTGCAGTGAGCTGAGATCAGGCCACTGCACTCCAGCCTGTGCGACAGAGCGAGACTCCGTCTCAAAAAAAAAAAAAAAAAAAAAGGATAGTGGGGGAGCTAATATTCAGGGAAGTTTTTATTTGTAAGTATTTTAGTGGCATCAAATAGTTAATATAATTGTTAATGCTTTTCTTGATCTCAGAAAAAATCTGGATGGGCATAATAGATGCATATAGAAGATGAGGCATTTAACAAAGATGAGCAAAAACAAAATAAACACAACAAAAACCCTCTTTCTTGGACAGAATACAATTGTCTTCAATTAAAGCAAGTTCAGGTAGCTTTGAGACTTGGGTTGGTTTTAAAAGCTGATCCTAGGCATCACCATACAAAAACGGTAAATTAAATTTGAAACCTTTGACTATAACAGTGGTGAAAAATTAGGAAAGCTAAAATATTCATTTATGAACTAAAGGGACTTCCAGACCTTGTCATTTTAAAACACTTCAGCTGAATTCTCTTAAAAGTTCCAGGAAGAAATGGAAATCTGTACTAAAAAAATGAAATGTAAGCCACAGACACATCTGATATAGAACAATGGATAAAAGTGTTGATTTTTAATTGTCTTTAAAGGAATTTTAGGCCTCTGGTCTTACATTAGATTATTGCTTATTATTTACATCTGCTCTGAATCTATACAATATTAACCAAAAAATTGTTAAAACCTGTGTGATAATCCGAGGACATGAAGAAATTTTAGAAACTTCATATGCAATACAACAGTACAAACAAGCAAGAAGTGTGTGTGTGTGTGCGCACGCGCGTGCATGTGCGTGTGTGTATGTTGTATTATCATGTGATATTGAAGCAACACATTTCAGTACGCCTCTCAGTTTGCCTATTTCTGAAAACCACTTTGTGATTACTTTGTGAATGAAATCAATGTCTTTTATATTGCCAGAACTCATGAAATAAAATGTAAAAATATCCCACAGCACTGCACTTTCTTCCAGACAGACAAAGCTATTAAAACATGTGATAAACTGAAAAATCTTACATTACTAAATCCCAGCTTTTTAGCCTGGACTTTAATATCATTTGCTAACCAGGTTTCCCTGCCTTACCAGCTTCATTTTCATTTTTTTCACTAACTACATACGTTGGCTGTGCCTTTAAAGAACTTTCTGATGCTTTCCTCAACATATAAGCCACTGTCAGCCATGCCCCTGCCCTCCGCCCCCCATGCTCCTCTCCATCTGTGTGGACACAGAGCACTCTATCTTTACAAAATCTGGTTCAGAACTCTCCTCTGTTGAAGGCCTGCCATGATCAAGTTTTCCCATTGTGGCTGTTACTTTAAAACAATTAGAAATTTCAAAAACAAGTCAGTAAATGTGCTCTTCTACATATTCCTACCATTTAATCCAGCTTTTTGAATGTTAGAATAACCTGCAGATATTGTGGGAGCCATATGTAAATAGCAACCCACAGAAAATGATAAGACCATTAAATTACTTGGGGTTAATTAATTCTGACTTGGAATAACTGGAACAAAGGAATACACACTCAAGAGGGATTCAAATTGTTCTGTGTTTGAAAAAGTCCTAAAGCACGAAAGTCACACTGATGCCTTCTATTAGGTCCGTATCTTTTGTTCTCTTCATGTAGCTTAAGTCAAAGTTATCATGTAACTTGTGTTATTTTAAGCTATCTTAAAACTGTGCAAACAGTTTCATTTTATAATGCTCTAAATAAGCATTCTGCCTCAGATATGGTTGATCTAGGCATTGGTAGTATCTTTGCATATGGGAAGGCATCCAAAAATGGCCCTTAAACCACATTATCTGTCTAGATATTTTAATTTTTTTCATTTTACATAAGTTGTTCAAGTTTAAAACCTTTAATATTATGTTCTATATACACAGCCAACCATGAAGATTTGAATGCTGTATAAGGAAGTAAACACATTTGGTAGAATAATGAAAGCAGACTTCTGATAACTACAATTATAAACACAGTATGATATATAGCTTTCAATGGCAGTTGAATAATTCAATCTTTCATCCTCTGGGTGCCAATTTAATTTGGATATAGATATCTAAATGTTAAATATTAATTAGCATTTGTGTGTTAGTCCACCATTTGTACCAAATCAGAAAGTAGTTTGGCCTAATACAACATCACTATAAGCACCTTTCTCAATAAAACAGGAGCAACTGATAAGTGAAAAGCTTTGGAAAGAACAAACTACATCTTTAATCATTTCAACAATTACAATTCAGAGCATAAGAGAGCCATCAATTTGGAAGTTTAATCAAAATGCATCAATTAAATTTCCTGCCAGAACAGAATAAGAGTCTGTGTGGAGAAGGTG
>NW_012101776.1:3377295-3379904 GCF_000951045.1 Mandrillus leucophaeus
GCCTCTCAGTTTGCCTATTTCTGAAAACCACTTTGTGATTACTTTGTGAATGAAATCAATGTCTTTTATATTGCCAGAACTCATGAAATAAAATGTAAAAATATCCCACAGCACTGCACTTTCTTCCAGACAGACAAAGCTATTAAAACATGTGATAAACTGAAAAATCTTACATTACTAAATCCCAGCTTTTTAGCCTGGACTTTAATATCATTTGCTAACCAGGTTTCCCTGCCTTACCAGCTTCATTTTCATTTTTTTCACTAACTACATACGTTGGCTGTGCCTTTAAAGAACTTTCTGATGCTTTCCTCAACATATAAGCCACTGTCAGCCATGCCCCTGCCCTCCGCCCCCCATGCTCCTCTCCATCTGTGTGGACACAGAGCACTCTATCTTTACAAAATCTGGTTCAGAACTCTCCTCTGTTGAAGGCCTGCCATGATCAAGTTTTCCCATTGTGGCTGTTACTTTAAAACAATTAGAAATTTCAAAAACAAGTCAGTAAATGTGCTCTTCTACATATTCCTACCATTTAATCCAGCTTTTTGAATGTTAGAATAACCTGCAGATATTGTGGGAGCCATATGTAAATAGCAACCCACAGAAAATGATAAGACCATTAAATTACTTGGGGTTAATTAATTCTGACTTGGAATAACTGGAACAAAGGAATACACACTCAAGAGGGATTCAAATTGTTCTGTGTTTGAAAAAGTCCTAAAGCACGAAAGTCACACTGATGCCTTCTATTAGGTCCGTATCTTTTGTTCTCTTCATGTAGCTTAAGTCAAAGTTATCATGTAACTTGTGTTATTTTAAGCTATCTTAAAACTGTGCAAACAGTTTCATTTTATAATGCTCTAAATAAGCATTCTGCCTCAGATATGGTTGATCTAGGCATTGGTAGTATCTTTGCATATGGGAAGGCATCCAAAAATGGCCCTTAAACCACATTATCTGTCTAGATATTTTAATTTTTTTCATTTTACATAAGTTGTTCAAGTTTAAAACCTTTAATATTATGTTCTATATACACAGCCAACCATGAAGATTTGAATGCTGTATAAGGAAGTAAACACATTTGGTAGAACAATGAAAGCAGACTTCTGATAACTACAATTATAAACACAGTATGATATATAGCTTTCAATGGCAGTTGAATAATTCAATCTTTCATCCTCTGGGTGCCAATTTAATTTGGATATAGATATCTAAATGTTAAATATTAATTAGCATTTGTGTGTTAGTCCACCATTTGTACCAAATCAGAAAGTAGTTTGGCCTAATACAACATCACTATAAGCACCTTTCTCAATAAAACAGGAGCAACTGATAAGTGAAAAGCTTTGGAAAGAACAAACTACATCTTTAATCATTTCAACAATTACAATTCAGAGCATAAGAGAGCCATCAATTTGGAAGTTTAATCAAAATGCATCAATTAAATTTCCTGCCAGAACAGAATAAGAGTCTGTGTGGAGAAGGTGTTGTACAGACCCTCTGATCAGACCTACCTGAGACTCATTCTCAATTTTTCTCCTTCCCTCTGCCTCATGTCCAGTTGGCCACCAAAGTCTGTTGGTTCTGGTCATAGTAGACACCTCTCTAACCTGTCCACCCCTCTTCACCTTGCCTTCACTGTGCAAACAGCTAACTGTCTGCCTTCCTGGATTCCTGTAAGAGCATCAGTACAGTTTCCAGCCTGCAGTCAATCACTCTAGTTCAATTTTCCTATCACTACCTTAATATCATATTTTTAAAAACAATAATTCCTGATACTCTGATTTAAATAATTTTCACAGCTTTCTATAACTTTTAGGGAAAAAGTACAAACTCCCTAGCAAAGCAAGCACAGTTCTTACAATTCTTACATCTCTAGTTCTCATGAGTTTTGCATCTTGGGACAGCTCACTCCTCTATGGCTGAACTTGGGCTGCCCACTCCTATCCCCCTGAACTTAGGCTGTCACCCTTTCTCTTTCCCTGAACCTACAGTGCTCACCTACTCACCCTTGAACCTAGGTTTCCCACCCTATGTTCCCCGAAACTAGGCTGCCCATCCCACTCCCTAGATCCTGGGCTCCCCACCCATCTCCCCCTGAACCTATGCTATCTATCCCCTCTTTCCCTGAACCTTGGCCTCTCGCCCCTCTCCCCCGAACCTAACCTGCCCAACCCCATTGCCCCCTGAACCTAGGCTGCCCAACCACTCTATGAACAACAGTTGCCCAAACCCTATCCCTTGAACCTAGGCTGCCTAACTGTCTCCTTCCTAAACCGAGGCTGCGCATTCCTCTCTTTCCCTGAACCCAGGCTACACGACTCTCCTGAAACTAAGATGCCCACTACCTCTCCTCTGGAACCTAGAAAGCCCATCCATCTACCACTGAAGCTAGAATGCCCACTGCATCCCTTTCCCTAGGCTGCCCAACCCTCTCCCGCTGAACAAAGGCTGCCTACCTCAATTCCCTGGACTTATGCTGCCCACTTCTCTCTCCCTTAGTCTGCTTTGCCCACCCCTCTCTCCATGAACCTAGGATGCCCATCCTTGTACCCCTGAATGTAGGCTTCCAGTCCCCTCTATCTCTGAATCCAGGGTACCCACCC
>NW_012101776.1:3380224-3383467 GCF_000951045.1 Mandrillus leucophaeus
CTAGTCTGATTGCTTCTGCCTTCTATATACTTTTTTGCTTATTAACTGTAACCATCTCTCTACTTTCCTGTTTTCATGACTAACTGTAACTTCTGAAGGGAAGGATCTGTGTTTATTTATATGTATGTCCTCAGTGCCCAGTCAGTAACTTGCACACAAAATCTTTTACGCATATGTTGCTTATTATAAAAAAATCACATCTCCAAAGTATTTTTGGATCACTTTCTGTGTGCAGAGGTAAGTACAAGTTTGGAATGGGGTGGGGATGGGGTTGGAAGATGAATAAAACTGAGTCTCAATTTCTAAGAAATTTACAGTCTATTTGGTGAAAGACATAAACTCATGAAAAGTTAATTAGAATGTTACTTCAAATCAACAATTTAATAAGAATATGGGGTCAGTCTACTGTTTCTATTTCTCTCCAAAATAGACAATGGAAGTGATCTGGACACTAGATGTTTCTGGTACTCCTTTAGGCAAGACATTGACCTTGAAGAAGGGTAAAGAGAATAGGACAGATGAATCAAGCCTGTGAAGATGATGACAAAATTTAAATAGGTTAAAAGGAGGCTATTTGTTTTTAAGAAATACTGGAGAATCTTTGCTAACAAAGTTGAAAAAGTCTCTGGAGGGCAAGACTGAAGAAGCCAGAGAGAAAAAGTTTAACTGTTGAAATCTCTGATGAAGCTTTAAAAATGGAAATCTAGGACTCATGAAGAGGGGCCACATTTGCAGACTGCTTATAGAGAAACAGGCTTTGGAGGAACTTAAACAGATGGCTCATTCAAACATTATTTTCCAGCTTTATAATTAAAAGTTATTTTTGTACATTTTTAATTATGTCAAAAATATTCCAAATATTTAACATGATTTTTATTTAAAATTAATAGACTATATGGAAGATTAATTTTTATTTATTTACTTTTAAACTTTTAAGTTCAGGAGTACAAATTCAGGTCTGTTAAATACGTAAATTTGTATCATGGGGGTTTCTTGTATTCTATACATCACTCAGATATTAAGCCTAGTACCTACTATTGTTTTTCTGAATCCTTTCCCTCCTCCCACCCGCCAGCCTCCAAAAGACTCCAGGATGTGTTTTTTTCCTTCTGTGTATTCATGTGTTCTAATCCTTTAGTTCCAACTTAGAAGTGAGAACCTGTGGCATTTGGTTTTCTGTTCCTGTGTTAGTCTGCTCAGCATAATGGCCTCCAGCTCTATCCATGTCCCTGCAAAGGACATGGTCTCATTCTTTTTTATGGCTGCATAGTATTCCATGGTGTATATGTATCACATTTTCTTTATCCAGTCTATTATTGATGGGCATTTTGGCTGATTCCATGTCTTTGCTATTGTGAATAGTGCTGTAATGAATAATCTCAAGCATGCGTCTTTATAATAAAATGATTTATATTACCTTGAGTATATATTCAGTAATGGAATTGCTGAGTCAAATGGTATTTCTGTGTTTAGGTCTTTGAAGAATTGCCACACTGTCTTCCACAATGGCTGAACTAATTTACACCCCCTTCAACAGTGTATAAGCATTCCTTTTTGTCCACAACCTCGCTAGGATCTGTCATTTCTTGACTTTTTAGTAATAGTCATTCCAACTGATGGTAGATGGTGTCTCACTGTGGTTTTGATTTACATTTCTCTAATGATCAGTGGTGTTGAACCTTTTTTCATATGATTATTGGCTGCATGTATGTCTTCTTTTCAGAAGTGTCTGTTCATGTTGGGAGGCTATTTTTAAATATAGTTTTATGCCTAAAATTAAACCATTAATTTAATTAAATTTCAGGAAAGTTTCTTCTTTGTAATAGCGAGAATATGGGCAATATGTTTATAGCACTTCTAAGCTAATTTCCCCTATAGCATTAACTGTGATTGGGGCAACCATTAGGCATTGTATGATCTTTTCCAGACAATCAAGATACTATTTCTTTTGCTGAATAGGTAAGTTGTTAATTAACATTTCATAACTGGTTAGCTCAGGTATAGCCCTTTGCTAATGAAAACCATGATCTTTATTTGACTCTGTGGCCACATATCTAATATTTCCCCTACAGATTACAAGTTCTATATTTTGTTCACTATTTGTGTCCCCAGTACCAACATTGTGGGTACCCAATGAATGGTTGTTGAATAAATATAGGCATAAATGAATCAAATAATAAGTGAGTAAATGAGTGAGTGAGTGAAAAAGTGAATGAGTAAACGGCTATGTCCTCATCCACTATGGTTGTTATTTATTTGATTAGACTGGGAAAATTCAATACATATACTGGAAAGCAAGGGCATAGTGCACTTCCAGCCAAAGGACAGCCTGTTCAATGACATCACTCATCATTTTGTTTTGCCCGGGCCTTTTTTCCGTTCAATTTTCTTGCGGCCGGTTTTCCAACCGGGGTCAACAACAGATGAGGTCCCAGAGATACTAAAGGTGATGACCTCAGAGTCCAGGCATTTTTTGGAGATGAGGTATTGAATAACCCACATAACTGAAATACATGTAATATTAAGTTTACACACTCGGTTTAGCTATTTGATTTGCACCAAGGTAATAGAAGTTTAGAAAATGAAAAGCAGAGAAGGCTACTTGAATAATGATTCTCAAATTTAATGTCTGCTAGAATCACTTGGAAAGTTTACCTTGCTAAAAAACAAAATAAAATAGAAAAACAAAAATTCATACAGTACTTACATAGCTCCAAGAGGTTGTTATTCTAAGTTGGGGGCAAAAATTTGAATTTTCAACAAGTTCCCTTGTATCAGTGTTCTCCACGCGGGGTGATTTTGCCTCTCCCCACCCTTACGAACATTTGGTAATATCTGGAGACATGTTTGGTCATCACAACCAAGAGGGTCAGGAGAGTTATTGGCATCCAGTGGGTGGAAGCCAGGGATGCTGCTTAACACCCTGCAGTGCCAAGATTGAGAGACGCTGCTATTTGGTAGAGAACGAACCAGAGCTCTAGGGCAGGAGCATTATCTCAGCCTGGACCATGCTCACAATACAGGAGGCGAAGTACCTTCTACAAAGATAAATTAAATGAGTAGAATTGTAAAGTGGCTATAAAAGAGATAAGCTTACTTAACTGGAAATTCCTTTATCAGCAATACGGTTTCAATCTTTTATTTTCCAGTGATGCTTGATAATGAGATATTAGTGAATAAATAATTTACTTAATTCTAACAACAGTTAGAGTTGAGTTAACTCTAACAACAGTAGAGTTCTTA
>NW_012101776.1:3383517-3385717 GCF_000951045.1 Mandrillus leucophaeus
ACACACTCGGTTTAGCTATTTGATTTGCACCAAGGTAATAGAAGTTTAGAAAATGAAAAGCAGAGAAGGCTACTTGAATAATGATTCTCAAATTTAATGTCTGCTAGAATCACTTGGAAAGTTTACCTTGCTAAAAAACAAAATAAAATAGAAAAACAAAAATTCATACAGTACTTACATAGCTCCAAGAGGTTGTTATTCTAAGTTGGGGGCAAAAATTTGAATTTTCAACAAGTTCCCTTGTATCAGTGTTCTCCACGCGGGGTGATTTTGCCTCTCCCCACCCTTACGAACATTTGGTAATATCTGGAGACATGTTTGGTCATCACAACCAAGAGGGTCAGGAGAGTTATTGGCATCCAGTGGGTGGAAGCCAGGGATGCTGCTTAACACCCTGCAGTGCCAAGATTGAGAGACGCTGCTATTTGGTAGAGAACGAACCAGAGCTCTAGGGCAGGAGCATTATCTCAGCCTGGACCATGCTCACAATACAGGAGGCGAAGTACCTCCTACAAAGATAAATTAAATGAGTAGAATTGTAAAGTGGCTATAAAAGAGATAAGCTTACTTAACTGGAAATTCCTTTATCAGCAATACGGTTTCAATCTTTTATTTTCCAGTGATGCTTGATAATGAGATATTAGTGAATAAATAATTTACTTAATTCTAACAACAGTTAGAGTTGAGTTAACTCTAACAACAGTAGAGTTCTTACTAACTCTAACAACAGTAGAGTTCTTAGCCTCTAACTGTTGTTAGCCTCTAACTAACTCTAACAACAGTTAGAGGCTAAGGAGTGTTCATGTATTTCTAGGTATCCTGTAAGGGAAAGATTAGCTCAGAAAAAAATTATATAAATGTTCACACATTCAAAAAATTTTCCTTTAATATACAATTAATGAGCACCTAATTGACATTCATCATGAAAACATCTGAAATAGTACACTTTCTTTATAAAGTCAATGATTATGCCTATGTTCAGAGTAGGTCTCAATACATATCTCATGTTAATATTTTTGACAAGTTTAATTATAGTTTGAACTGATTTCTGTCCTGCAGACACACTGCAATACAATTCATTAGAAAATACTGCTGCCTACTTCCAATAATAGTAGAAATCTGTAAACAACTTTACTGAGCATTTCAAATATCAGAAAACAATAGTGCTTCCTCTGTGGAGCTTCAAAGAACTTCCACTAATTAACCCTTTGTCTTCTTAAATTAAATTATCACTCTTTAGTATTTCAAGACAACTGCAAACCTTCTTTTCTAAACCCGTAATATCAACACGCAAGAATTGCTTCTTTCACCAACTATGGCTGATTTACCATCTAGCAGAACAAATTAAGAACTTAGCAGTAATTATGAAAATAATTTCCTTCTTTTATTGAAATACTTTGCAGGCACTGCAGCTTAGCACATTATTATTCTGGGTGGCGTAGGTGTTGTTGAAAGGCAGTGTGAAAATAAGAACCTGAATTATGAATTCCTCCCATGAACACGGAATCATTTTGTATTTTCTGTGGCAAATGAACTTATTTCTCTCTTGAAAGAAAAGAAAAAGAGCAAGAACATTTTAACTTTCAGAAACACATAAGACTGTCCAGGCACGGTGGCTCATGCCTGTAATCTCAGCACTTTGGGAGGCCAACGCAGGCAGATCACCTGAGGTCAGGAGTTTGAGACCAGACAGGCCAACATGGTGAAACCCCATCTCCACTAAAAATACAAAAAAATTAGCTGGGCATGGTGGCACGTGCTTATAATCCCAGCTACTTGGGAGGCTGAGGCAGGAGAATCGCTTGAACCCTGAAGGCAGAGGTTGCAGTGAGCTGAGATTGCACCACGTCACTCCAGCCTGGGTGACAGAGTGAGACTCTGTCTCAAACACAACAACAACAACGACAAATAAACACTTAAGATTGCTTTATTATATATATTGAACTAGATTACCTATCAACTCAGAAATTGTGTTTTTTTAATGTATATTGATCCATAAAAGTTGACACGTTTTTATATAATATATGTGTCAATAAAGACAAGGATAAAACCTATTTAAATTTATCATAAACTTAAAAATTTCATTCCATTTCAATTCAGTAAATATTTATTACACAGCTATTCTCTTCTGAGAACTATACAGGTATTGGAAAAAGTGAAATGGGTCATATAGGAAGGATCCAAAGAAATCCATTGAAGG
>NW_012101776.1:3386832-3394364 GCF_000951045.1 Mandrillus leucophaeus
TTGCCTTAAGCGATGATATTATCTTGTGAAATTCCTTTTCCTGGCTCATCCTGGCTCAAAAAGCTCCCCCACTGAGCACCCTGTGACCTCTCCTCCTGCCCACCAGAGAACAACACCCCTTTGACTGTAATTTTCCTTTACCCACCCAAATCCTATAAAACGGCTCCACCCTTATCTTCCTTTGCTGACTCTCTTTTCGGACTCAGCCCGCCTGCACCCAGGTGAAATAAACAGCCATGTAGCTCACACAAAGCCTGTTTGGTGGTCTCTTCACACGGGCGTGCATGACATAAAGGATCTATATGTGTGTATAATTCTGGAAAGGAAGCTGACAGGTTATAGACTTTAGCAAGTAGTACCTTGTTGGCCAGAATTCTGAGACTACATGGTACATTATTACAATTACGTTTCTAACAAAAAAAAAAAGCCTAAGCCTCTTTGACTCAGCACACAGATATCCACACACAGCAATTCCTGGCGTGAAAAGGTTAAAAATGCACTTTTTAGAAATCTTTCTTCAGTGCTACTGCGATTTCCCTCTTCTCCTTCTCCAAAAGATCCCACCAACAAAACCAGTAAAAAATCTGGCACTAACTTTCAAATCTTTGGCTGCAATAAGATCTCAATTTGACTCCAAATGTAACTTTTAAAATATTATTGCTTGATTTACAACCCTCAAGTATACTTACTTATGTGCGTTGTATCAAATGAAGATGATTAAACAGAAGGTTTCATTTTTTTTCAATCAAAATCATTATCGACACATGCATTTTTATTCTATTACTTTTCCTCAATGGCCTCCAAAGTTGGATTGATAACCAATATATTTATTACCAAACCTTAAAATAATTTTCTTTAGATTTATTTTATCTTTACTGATGTTCCTTCAAATCTATATTTTAAATAATTTAGATAAATATATTAGTAAGAATTTTAGGAGATATTTGCAAATGCATAATAGATTGCTTGTTAATAATGTCTAAAAGAGTCAATGTTAGGTACCTTTAATTACTGAGGAACACCAAACCTGCAAAATGGTAATTAACTATACTACAAGTGGGAAATTCTGAATTGGAGATTTAAAATAAGAAAAGGAAATAACAAATTAAACATTAAGGAAAATGTCCAGTCTTTTGTTTATAAAGGCTAAAATAAATAGAAAAAAAAAATTAGCCTGAGTCATTCAAACGACTGGAAAAATACAGTGCTAAAATTACCTAACATAAATCCTCAGCAGTATAAACCTGCGTCTTTTCAAAATAGAACCACAGACATTAGAAAATTAAGAGAGGTTACCCAGGGGCTTATCCTTACCAGCCAGTTCTGCGTTGCTCTTATTAATACTACACCCATTAATATATTAATAACATAATTTTAACATTCTTGTCTAAAGTTTTCCTGAAATCATCCCAGGGTCCCTGAGAACAGTTTAAATTGGTGAGAAATATTGGATGAATTCCAAGTTTTGCTATTATTGATTTTTAGAGCATTTTGTTTAAGTAAATACTTCGAAAACTGACTTCAATAACTTTCTGAGAATAAGGAGAAATGAATGAGGCAGAGTGTACATTTCACACAGTACAGACACTGATGAGAGCTTCCTATGACACCTAGGAATCTTCTGGTTGGCATCTTTTGGCAGTATTTTCACCGAGGATTTTTTTTTTTCCTTTCCACTCTGGAAATCCTTCCCAAAGTATACGATAACCTTTAAAAAATAACTTTTCCAGATACCTAAGACCCATTGTTCAAACAAGAGAATAGGAATAACTATCCTTCCTTGGTAGATTCTTCCACTAACCACTCAATGATCCAGACAACTCATGCATATTCCAAACCTTTATTGAGCATTTCCCACACTTTAGTCACTGGACCAAGCATTGTTAGAGAACTTTTTTGTTGATTCTTATCATTCACCCCCATGCAACAGGCAATATTATGCCCATTGTGATGTTTTCAGTAATCTGGAACTTAGAGTGATGAGATATATTGCAATTATTTTTATTATCATACCTTATTTCGTATTATTAATTAAAAATTTGAAGCGAATTTTCAATTTCATGACCTCAAATAGACAGAAAATGTTTAGACAAACTGAAAGCCTTTATTTCCTATAAGATTTTCAGTAAACTATAGGGAGGAATTTTGAACAATATTAATTATTTAAAAATTGTTGTCTTTTCAGGTCATTATTCATATGCTAAATAATAGACTATAGGAAATAGTAATCTAGATATCACTGGCAATATTTTGGATTTAGAAACACCTATGAACAAAGCCAGGGAGTTTTCATTTCTGAATTTTATTACCATGCTAGAAAATTAATATCAGAGAGTAGATTCTACACCTTTAGTAGTTTGCTTTGTTTTGTTTTAACACACATGGCTCCTTGGTTTTTCTTCCTTTTGTAATAAATAAGCATTTCTTTGGCCAGAATTCTTAGCTATCTTAATTTCAGAAAATATTTAGTTTTCATTTCATAATTTATATCTACCACTTCTCAAGCATTACATAATTTAACTGGATAGTTGGGGTAACAATCACTGTGGGGCCAGAGGGAAACGCAGAGAGCAGACAAAAGATGACAGACCAAACACTAGAGGAAAGCTAGCTGAAATGGACAGAGAACTCAATGACCAAATGTAACCGTTAATTAAAGCCAGGCATAATGGCTCATGCCTGTAATCCCAGCACCTTGGGAGGCCCAGGTGGGCGGGCCACTTGTGGTCAGGCGTTTGAGACCAGACTGGCCAACATGGTGAAATTACGTCCATACTAAAAATGCAAAAATCAGCTGGGTGTCATGGCGTGTACCTGTAATCTCAGCTAATCAGGAGGCTGAGGCAGGATAATCACTTGAATCTGGAAGGCAGAGATTGCAGTGAGCCGAGATCGCACCACTGCACTCCAGCCTTGGTAGCAGAGTGAGACTCTGTCTCAAAAAAAAAAAAAAATTAATTAATTAATTAATTAATTAAAAAAGTTACAGTTAATTAGGTGCTCAAGAAGGCCAGAGATGGATCCTGGATCCTTTATACATTTTGGATGCTTGCTAAGCAAACATTAATTGTAAAAACGAATGGTGGAATCTTGGAGTAAGTCAGTCAAAGGAATATGAATAATTCAATTGAATTAAATGGCATTACCTATTCTCATATTGATCTATCCACCCACGTAATTCTTACCCTTTAACACATTATGTAATTTATGTATCTATCATGTTTATATCCTTATCTTCCCCCAGCCCCTCCCACATCTAAGTCTCATAAAAAAGTTATTTTTGTTTATTCACTGATATATGTGCCAGATATCTTAAACAGCAGAACAAATAATAGGTTCCCAAGAAACATTTGTCAAATGAATGAACACATTACTGATAACTAGTTGCAAATCTCTTCACTAAACACAGTATAATTTACAAAAATGAATGTGACACACTTCTAGTCCTCAAATACTTTAGTCTAAAAGGAGATATCAAATAGCTGCAAAATAAAGCAGAAAATATAAGGATTATAAAAGATACATACACAAAGCTTTTCAGGGCAGCACTCTCTACAGGTATACTGTGGGATGTGGGTATTATTCAAGAACTACATATATGAGGAGATATAGATTTAAATTTTCTATTTCCAGCAATGAGATTTTTTTTTCAGATCCAATTTCCCATTTGAAAACTGCTATAAATTCTGAACTATATGAGGAAAAATGTGACAACGATTCAACCAGGATTTGCAGCCTGGGTTCACAACACTTGAGTGATTCAGGGAACCTCTAGACTCTATTTAGCTTAAGGGATCCTAGGTTAATGCAATATCAATAAGCATTAAGCAGAGGCAAATACAAATTGTTTTTGGAGGAATGTACTTTGATCCTTGGCTTGGCCTCAAAGAATTCTCACCAATAGTTTGTTAAGGACAATTAACATGACATAACCTAGCACACTAAGAGATAAAGTACAATGAGTGAGAACTGGAAGAAATAAAAGAGAGCAGAAACAAACCTCAAAGGTTTTCAAATATAAGACATGTCAGCTACAAAATATTATTACAAATAACTATGTTTAATACATTAAAAGAAACACAACAGATTACAAAAATCTGCAAAAAATAAAAACCTAGAAAGTAACTTAGCAGATCAAAAATAATTAAATGGAAACTCTAGAAATAAAAAATGACAATTACTCAAACTTAAAACTCTATGGATAATTAAATAACAGGTTAGACAAAACTGAAGACAGAATTAATGAACCGAAAGTAAGTTAAAATAGATAACTGGGAGGGGAAAAAAAGTAGAACTATGGAAGAGAGATTATGAGGTGAAAAGGATAGGAAACAATATTATTCAGTATTACAGATGAGGATGATATTTCAAAAAGTGACAGAGAATTTCCAGAACTAATGGAGATATTGATCCTCTCCAGCCTTGGGCATCCTACCCTGACTCTGCTTGCAAATATTTTCATTCATTTACTTCAATATGATGTATAATCAATATTTTCTGTATGCCAAGATATAAAAAGTGCTGGAAAGCACTGTTTTGGGCAGGGGCTGGCAATTTTTTTTTTTTTTTTTGTCTATAAAAGACTAAATAGTAAATATTTTAGAAGTTGCAGGGATTATGATTTCTGTTGCGACTCAACTTTGCAGTTGTAGTACAAAAGAAGAAATAGACAATACGTAAACAAATAGGAATGACTGTGTCTGATAAAATTTTATTTACAAAAATATGCAGCAGTCTGTATTTATGTCACAGGCTGTAGTGTGCAAACCCCTATGTTAGATGGTCAAGGTGAGAATTACAATAAAAAGCATATGGTGCCATTTGATTCCCAATGTTAGCCCAGAGAATTTGTGTTGAGGGCACGATGCAGCATTTCTTGAACTTTATAGCTCATGCTAATGGACATAATGGGTTGCTAATAATATTAGAAGCACTTATGTAAACGTTATCAGTTTAAAAAGAATCACTTATGTGCTAATAAATGTAATAATACACCTTTAAGAAACTAAGCATTTAAGATTTAAAACCATTAAATCTATGATGTAACTTAAAACATTCTAAGATAATTTTTAAAATTTTGAGAAATTAAAAAGAAAAATTTACCTGAAGAAAGCTGAATTATAATGGCTTTATGAGAAAACACACAATTACGAATATGAAAAAGCTTCAAAAAGTAGTGTATAGTGTAAACAGAAAAGCAAAAAGTAAAAGCTTCATTTAGCTTCATGTCAATAAATCTTTAATTGTATTTCTATTTTTTTAGAAAATTAAATTTTTTCTATTGCTTTTTGTAATATTTTTAGAAGAGCAGGGTTGCTTTGCAAATAGAAGCAAACATTTTATCCACAATAAATCTGAAAACCAAGAACCATTCTAAAGTTTGGCATTATTATCTTTGATTATAATATAAATTTTCTTTTTTGGAGATCAGGTAAATTTTACTTTAATTTATAAGGACTAGTATTTTGATAATGTAAAGGTCTAGTATTTTCAATTTTTTTCAGTGTAAATATAATCAAGGGACAGAAAGCATAACATAGTTTTATAATATTAGATAATTAATGATTGGACTTGAATGGATAATGGAAAGTTCTATGGCATTTTAACATCTTAGATGCAAATTCCAAAAATTTAACTTATCTCCTTCTGCAGTTCTGCAACATACTGACTGCGAATATACCTACTGAGGCAAGGTTACAAGTGTCAGCCAAAATTAGTTATTTTGTTTTACCCCTCTAATTACAGAAAAGAGCAACTACAATACCTTAGGAACTATCCAGTAAAATGGAACATGCTGGCACCTAGAACATATATTGGACATAGAGGCTGCACATAACAATGTTAATTTAGAAGACTGAACATCATACGTTTGTCATACAATTGGGATTTCTTTCTAAAGTATCGACTGCGATAATGTAATCAGTTACATGTTAACATGTAGTAAACAGACCAATCTTTGCTACAAAGGTAACATAATTTCTTGAAGTTAAATAGTTTTCAAATCCTATCTATGGTTAATTGAATCACCAGGAAATTCTAGAAATAGTTTTCTACTGGAATGATGGCTATACGCTGTTAAATATTTTTAATATACAGACTTTTTTTTTTTCATTGTTGCTCACAAAAAGGCTTCAGTTAGGTAATTATGAGTCTGTAGAGGATGTTTCCACATTTCTTTCCAAACAATGAGACCATGGTATTGCTGTTTTACACGGTTACTATTCTTGGTTTATTTCTTAATTGCTTAAATGAAGTCTCCAACAAGACCTCTTTCTTGTTCTTTTTGCTCCTGTATCATACTTGTAAGAAAATTATTTTCTGTCCATCTTAGTTTGATCCAACTCTATCCTAGTTTGAACAGAGCCATATAAAACAGCTTTATCATTTGGTTATTCCCTGCAGGGAAAGGTTGGCTATCCAATAATAGTAACACTTTGTGTCAGTATTTAAAATTTCTAAGAGGAACATATTTTTCTTAAGGTATATAATATTGTGTCTTCCTAATATATAGATATATCAATCATCCACAGAGCAAAGAAAATGATGTCAACTTCCCTGAAATAAGAAGATGAGGTTGAAGTGTTAGTTTTATGTTTGCTAGGATTTATACTGTGAGGTAAACAAAATTTTGACTCCCAGGATGAATGACGAAGGGAGAGAAAGATATTCTGCTTATGAATAAATAAGAATAATGGAAGCAAAGGAGAGAAATTGTTCAATTATTTAACTTTGAGAGAAAACAAGCCAGTGGCAGTCTCAGTCAAGATATGACGGTTGCTACTCCCAACTCCAATAAATCAATTTGAAATGAAGAAAAAATGGCGAAGTCTGGTCCTTAGAAGCTTTTGTTTTCAATGACAAGATAGGTAAGTAAATTACAAATGGATTGATGAAACATTTTCTGAAAACACGTAGTCCTTCACAGACTGGACAGTATTAGATGGATAGTTACAAGATCCATAGAGAAAGACCACAGGCTAATTTAAGGGAGGGAGTATAGGTTTTCCAGGAAATGTAGTCACCACGCATGATCTAATACTCAAAATCCAAATTTAGAGTAGCTCAAAGAATGTGCAAATTATCAATCACTCAAATGATAACTTTGTAAGCCACTTTAAGAGAACATTTAACTAGCTCTCTTCCTAGTCACATACTCTTTCTTTCTTTCTCTTGCCTGATTGCCCTTTCCAGAACTTCCAATACCATGTTGAACAGGAGTGGTGAGAGAGGGCATCCTTGTCTTGTGCCGGTTTTCAAAGGGAATGCTTCTAGCTTTCGCCCATACAGTATGATATTGGCTGTAGGTTTGCCATAAATAGCTCTTATTATTTTGAGATATGTTCCATCAATACTTAGTTTATTGAGAGTTTTTTGCATGAAGCGGTGTTGAAATTATCGAAGGTCTTTTCTGCATCTATTGAATAAAAAATATTCTCCTATTTAAAATAAGTCTATGTCTGAAGTGAGAAAATTACTTTGAATTTATTTCGTGCGTCACATACAATGAAGCATTTTCAATATCTTGTTAATTA
>NW_012101776.1:3397589-3398752 GCF_000951045.1 Mandrillus leucophaeus
GTACTCGTGCATTGCTTTTGTAATGAAAAATCAATTTTTAAAATTAAAAATAACAGCAACTTGATAAACCAAAATTAAAGCACAACTTCTAATTTGAACTTTATTACTGCAATCTCAAAACTATTTAAGTCAGCCTTTTTCTGTTAAAAAGAAGTAGCACTATCTCTTCACTATTAACTATATTTACAGGACCTATACTCAAATTCAATATCATTACATCGATAAAACTATTGTGTATATATAAATATAGTCAAAATAGAAGAACAAATGTGAAGAAAGGAAACAAAGTTGTCTCAGCCTTCATTGTTTAAAGCTCACCCAGAAAAACACTTTTAATAATGAAACAGTCTAGTGAAAACTGTGATGGGAAAGGAGTTTTGTCACAATGGGAAGGTTTTTGATCACTTTTGGGATACATCAAGAAAACATGAACTACACCGATCCCTTGAGATTATCTTCTTTGAAAGACAACTAAACACATTTCCTCTCCCTAGGTAGTTTTCTTCAAGGACAATTTAGAAGATGAATTTTGTAAAGCTGAGACATTCTTCGTGATGGCTAACAGTCATGTTATCGGCAGATGTTAGGGAGGTGTGATTGATTCCTCAGGTGAATGCTGACCTCAGAAACCAATCGTTTTATACATTCAACTTAACACCTTATACTGTCTATGAAAAGTAGCCAACAGGAGGCACAAAATAAGGGACTATCTCTTGTAGTGTCCCTTTAATAGTCCTAAGGAACTTTTGGAATAACTAACACTTTCCCCTGTTTAGATCAACAAAGAAACAGATTGTACCCAGTAAAAAAAAATAATAATAAAACTACATCAAAGTTGCTTCTTATTCACAGAGACATGGAAACTAAAATCAGGAGTGGCACATGTATACATATGTAACAAACCTGCATGTTGTGCACATGTACCCTAGAACTTAAATTATAATAAAAAATAAATTAATAAAAAAGATAGCACATGTTTCTCGGGCAGAAAATATTCAACTAGATTTTTATAGCATTTTATTCTTCCCTTGGCTATATAACACACCAAGTACACCTTAGATTATACCACCAAATTCTTCTCTGGCTAATGGTAGAGAGAGAAAGCTTGCAAAAATTTTACTATCATGGATTTGTCTGTAAAGTTCCAAAAAGAAAAAAATAAT
>NW_012101776.1:3405767-3407909 GCF_000951045.1 Mandrillus leucophaeus
TTTTTTTTTCATTGTTGCTCACAAAAAGGCTTCAGTTAGGTAATTATGAGTCTGTAGAGGATGTTTCCACATTTCTTTCCAAACAATGAGACCATGGTATTGCTGTTTTACACGGTTACTATTCTTGGTTTATTTCTTAATTGCTTAAATGAAGTCTCCAACAAGACTTCTTTCTTGTTCTTTTTGCTCCTGTATCATACTTGTAAGAAAATTATTTTCTGTCCATCTTAGTTTGATCCAACTCTATCCTAGTTTGAACAGAGCCATATAAAACAGCTTTATCATTTGGTTATTCCCTGCAGGGAAAGGTTGGCTATCCAATAATAGTAACACTTTGTGTCAGTATTTAAAATTTCTAAGAGGAACATATTTTTCTTAAGGTATATAATATTGTGTCTTCCTAATATATAGATATATCAATCATCCACAGAGCAAAGAAAATGATGTCAACTTCCCTGAAATAAGAAGATGAGGTTGAAGTGTTAGTTTTATGTTTGCTAGGATTTATACTGTGAGGTAAATAAAATTTTGACTCCCAGGATGAATGACGAAGGGAGAGAAAGATATTCTGCTTATGAATAAATAAGAATAATGGAAGCAAAGGAGAGAAATTGTTCAATTATTTAACTTTGAGAGAAAACAAGCCAGTGGCAGTCTCAGTCAAGATATGACGGTTGCTACTCCCAACTCCAATAAATCAATTTGAAATGAAGAAAAAATGGCGAAGTCTGGTCCTTAGAAGCTTTTGTTTTCAATGACAAGATAGGTAAGTAAATTACAAATGGATTGATGAAACATTTTCTGAAAACACGTAGTCCTTCACAGACTGGACAGTATTAGATGGATAGTTACAAGATCCATAGAGAAAGACCACAGGCTAATTTAAGGGAGGGAGTATAGGTTTTCCAGGAAATGTAGTCACCACGCATGATCTAATACTCAAAATCCAAATTTAGAGTAGCTCAAAGAATGTGCAAATTATCAATCACTCAAATGATAACTTTGTAAGCCACTTTAAGAGAACATTTAACTAGCTCTCTTCCTAGTCACATACTCTTTCTTTCTTTCTCTTGCCTGATTGCCCTTTCCAGAACTTCCAATACCATGTTGAACAGGAGTGGTGAGAGAGGGCATCCTTGTCTTGTGCCGGTTTTCAAAGGGAATGCTTCTAGCTTTCGCCCATACAGTATGATATTGGCTGTAGGTCTGCCATAAATAGCTCTTATTATTTTGAGATATGTTCCATCAATACTTAGTTTATTGAGAGTTTTTTGCATGAAGCGGTGTTGAAATTATCGAAGGTCTTTTCTGCATCTATTGAATAAAAAATATTCTCCTATTTAAAATAAGTCTATGTCTGAAGTGAGAAAATTACTTTGAATTTATTTCGTGCGTCACATACAATGAAGCATTTTCAATATCTTGTTAATTAGTGAGCCAAAACAAAACAAATATATGTTTCTAAATTGTCTAAAGATGCTTTGTCTAATGATAGTAAAATAAAACACCTTTGTTTGAGATAATCTGGGTAATAGATTATCCTTGGAAATAAAATTAATTGTTTATAATGGATCTTACTACTGTAACAAGCTGAAACATTCTTCCATCAAACTTCCAATGTTAGGTCTAATAATTGCTAGAAATATTTATCAACTGATAAAATCAAATAGAGATGGGAATAATTCTTAGATGGAAAATGTACTTAGGAAACATGCAAACATTCATTCTTTTACCAAAGTAGCCAATAAATATTTATCGAATGTATCCTACATGCAGGTATAGTAGGCACCAACAGTGCAGTGATGAATAAGAAAGACAAAGTATTTCTTTTATGGTGCTTATTTTCTTGTGAGGAAGACAGGTGGGTAACCAAACAAAAATAAGAAAAAGGAATGCGTGCTGTGAAAGTATAAAATGGGGTGATATAAAGAGAACGACAGGGCAACATTTTGGATCAGGTGGGCAGAGATATCCTCAGGGAGAGATGTACAACGAGATACACAGAAGCACAGTTTATAGACTAAAATTAATAATAAATCATGCCAGTAGTCATCGACATAGAGAATAGTAAATCAACTTTGATATACCTATACAATGCAGCAGATACAAGGAATGAAATATAGGTAGTGTAAAACAAATTTT
>NW_012101776.1:3408819-3416361 GCF_000951045.1 Mandrillus leucophaeus
ACCTTAGATTATACCACCAAATTCTTCTCTGGCTAATGGTAGAGAGAGAAAGCTTGCAAAAATTTTACTATCATGGATTTGTCTGTAAAGTTCCAAAAAGAAAAAAATAATTATGACATCAGTAAGGCTATCCAGCTCATGTTATCACCAGGGCAATTTGGAATTCTCTGTACTTAACTATTGTACTGGACTAGAAGTAGAGGATACCCAGAGTATCAGAACCTATAGCAAAAAGTGTGTTTAATATTAATTGTAATTTAAACTATATCAGCATCCTAGGACTGAGAAAATTGGCCGAGAGTTCAATCTTTTCCTAGAGATTCTAAGAATGTTCCTCTTCTAGACTCTCTGGTGAGAAACAAGTAGCATCACAAAACCTCAGATGTAGATCGTATCAGGGGTGAAGAACACCAGGAAAATTCGTAGAATACATAGAGTCCAACAATATGGTGCTTCATCTGACAGCATATATAGAGTGGTGTTAGCTTTTGGGATTGATTGATATTTATCTCCCCTCATGCAAAATCAAACCAAACCAAAAAATAAAAGTTGTAACCTGCACAAGTATTTAAAGTATAGGCATCTAACCAAGACTTAACTACAGATTTTTCTGCTCTTTGAGACATCAAAATCTCATAAGATTATCAATAAAATAAAGATGATTTTGATGAGCTATATTGCGATTACTTCTACAAACAAACAAAAAAAAAAACATGGAAGAATCACTCACACTTATTTAGTGCAATTATTTTTTCTGCCTGAATTCAAAAATATACAAATAAAAAATTAAATGTTATTCAATGTTCTTATGACAAAACAATTTGGAAGGACCATATAAATATTGCATTACTCTGATAATAGATTCAAGGTCATGTGAGTAATATATTGGCTAAATGACCATAGAGCTTGCTATTTTATTCTGCAATGCTAAGCTGAATTACTAGGGCAAGATGTAAAGATGGCATTTGAGCCTCTATAAATTCTAAAATATCAGAGCTTTTAAAAATTCCTCATGGAATTCACATTGCAATGTGCCTTACACATTAGGTAATGCAATCCTATCTTGAGATGTAATCTGATGGCATCATTACACACAAACACATTCATCATGCTGTACTGAAGATTCAGAAAGAGAATTTTTTTTTTTTCTCTGAATGTAACATCTCGCTGACTTATATTCCTGTTAACTAGCAGGCAGCTGAAATAACTTAATGGACTTTGAATATTTAGCCCAAAGTAATGTAGGAAAACATCTGTCACTTACGTTTTGGCGTCATCCCACAACACACAATAGGGATTCAAAGTACCCTAAAAAAAAGCAAAGAAAGAATGCATATATCTTGAGTACATATTATAAAAAGATTGAAGGATTATGTGAAATAGAAACAGAATGGAAGATTTCTTATCTTGTGGTAAGAGATACTTTAATGATTTATTTTCAATTATTTATAAGAAATTCACATTTCTTTTCTCATAGATTTAGTGACCCATTTTATAAAGTTCTATGAAAACAGTATCTTTATTTCAAACACTCTAACTTGTATTTAGTTTTCCTGGAAATTAAAAGTGAAGCTTTCATATACCATAAGTCTATATTTTGATGATTTTGATTTTATACTTATGTCTCTAAAACATTAGTTGCTAGATTACTTTCTTTAAGATCATAGTATTCATAATATTGAAATCACAGTGACATATCTTATAGTATGCACATGTATAATCATCACCACTACCTCCTCGTCAGCCTCTAGTTGATGTTTCCTAGAGACAAGAGGTGTCTATTTCTTGAGTTTGTTGACTTGCAATATCATCTTAATTAGCATATTATATTTGTATAGGATAATGTCTAATGAAATTTTAAGTGAAAATGCTAGATTTTAAATTTATTTCAATAATTGTGAATTGAGTACCTGCCGCGACCTTCAAGATAACACCATGGGTTTTTCACACTGGATTATTCAATGTACTTCTGTTTTGAAGAGTTCTAGTATATTTAGATACATGTATCTACAGATTCTGTCATACGCCTGAAGAATCTTCTCTTATCCATTAAACATACACTGTTGGTTTGAAGTCCTCTCATGCTCCACATGACTAATTTCCTGGAGCATACACTTTTAAAGTGTATTTAGGCAAATCATTCACTTGAGTCTGACCTGTGCACAGCAAAGCACTACCACTGCCTCTCCAAATCAGGTGCCCTCTTCCTAATAATGCAAACTAAGATTGTATTAGATATTTGGGTAGACTCTTCTTGAGCTAGATAGGTATTACTCATACATGGCAATCTCTGCTGAGCTTTTAAAATCCTGATTTTGGCATCCCACACATCCAGTATTGCTTTTAAGCTTTGTGTCATTACAGAATTAAAAAACCAAACATGATTATCTATGTCTTCATCCAACTTAGTTACTGATAATAATAATTAACAGACCAAGGCAGTTAAAAGAGTCCTGAGGCCGGGCACGGTGGCTCACGCCTGTAATCCCAGCACTTTGGGAGACCGCGGCGGGAGGATCACGAGGTCAGGAGATGGAGACCATCCTGGCTAACACGGTGAAACCCCGTCTCTACTAAAAACACAAAAAACTAGCCGGACGTAGTGGCAGGCGCCTGTAGTTCCAGCTACTCAAGAGGCTGAGGCAGGAGAATGGCGGGAACCCGGGAGGCGGAGCTTGCAGTGAGCTGAGATGACGTCACTGCACTCCAGCCTGGGTGACAAAGCGAGACTGTCTCTCAAAAAAAAAAAAAAAAAAATACAGTACTGAAACAGGCCACTGCCTTCCTTCCACAGGTGGAAACAGTCCCTCATAGACAGTAAGCTATGACCCAGCCCTCAGGCTTCAGTATTGTCTACAAATAGTTAATCACTGGAGTGTATCTGGGAAAGAAATATCTTTGAAAGTCCAGAGAAGCTCTTTTGGAGGTGTGCCTTTCTAAATGTTGTTTGATGGGCCCATTCTAAATTTTTGCTAGAAATAAATAGTAAGATCGCTGTTCTAAAACATATGAAATTAACTCAAACCTTACATATTATTCATTTTAATTGGTACATGACTAACTCTAATATTGCAGCATCCCAGTTATTCTAAAAATTCCCTGAAAGACCACATATCTAAGTTATCTTGGATATATTTTTTTAAGCAATCAGAAAATGCATTTGGTTTTGTTTCCCATTCTTCCTTTAAAATTTATTTAGTAAAAAATGATCTTTTTCTTGCTTCTGGATGGAAATTTAGTCATAATTTGAAAACAAACAAACAAACAAAAAAAAAACCCAAACTCCAAAGTTTTGAGTCACTCTTAAATAACAGGCTTTGGTTGTCACATTAAATCACGATAGTCATGTCATTAGCAATTGAAAATGATCTGTTACAAACAATAATCCAAACACAGAACCTGATTGAATGTCAGATCATCTTCCCTCCTCCAGATGAAGGCCTGGGCGGAGGTGGGGCATGACTCTGCCAGTGGCCAGGGTGCTAGAGGGGTGAGGGAGGGGAGGTAAAGGAAGCAAAAGGTTTTCACCTGCCCGCTAAGGTCCAAAGCCAGTTCTGAGCAATCTGGCCCTATTTGATGATTTATGTTGACTCTTCTCACTGATACAGCCAGGTGGGAAGGGCTCCCTGACAGAACCTCCAAGGCCTGAGCACTGTGAGGAATGTGCAGTTGGGTGAGCCTTGGGAAGTTCACACCATTTGCAGGGGAGGAGCCTGGCCTCTCCTCTCCTGGGGTGGAAACTGGAATTCAATCAGCCAGGCAGGAAGCCAGCTAGCAGGACTCTGGCTTTGCGGAGGGTCCCTGTTTTATTTTTATCCCCTCTTTTCCCAATAAATTCCATTTTTTTTTCTCACCCTTCAAAGTGTCTGGAAGCCTAATCTCTTGTGATCATGTAATAAGAACCCGGCTCTTAGCTGAGCTAAGGAAAAAGTCCTACAACATCGCCAGCACTTGGGTGGATTCTCAAGAGACTCCCTTGCTGAGCCCCATTGGTAGTCAAACCTCTTGGGGCCTCTCCTGCAGGGTACTTCTTACCTCCCTGCAGCTTCTGCCCTTTGATGGGGTGGGGTCTTATTACGAAATGCTCATATCTCCCTACACTATGCTCCTAAAGTATAATAACACTGTCTTTCCTGAAAAAAGGTCATAGTCCTATAGAAGTAGATGAGAAATACACACATGGAATGTTCCTATAGCAATCCAAGCAAAATGTTTACATAAATATCACTAGCCATAGTTTACTAAGTAAAGAACAAATGAGGGAATGGAGCGTCATGGCCTATGCTAGTCAGCACAAGTTTCATAGACGAAATGGGTTATTATCTGGTTCCTACAGAAGGCATAGATCTAGATGTTCTAAGGAAGGAAAGGGGAATGGTGTATTAAATTTGTTTCTTATCTATCTTATAAGATCCTGTCTAGTCTTACCTGAATTTTTCATATAGCTTGTGACTTTCTGATAAATCCATAGCACCGCCAAAATGCTGTCATAAAGTTATGCTATATTTACCTAGGGCTTTGTTCAAAGGAGCTCAGATAACCTTATAGAAAACAAATTATCCTTGTAACATCACAGTGAAGAGTATGGAAGTATGCATTTCAAGGATACAGAAACCAAGTGCAGCTGAGGAACTTGCGATAACAGATCCATTAAATCTAATTGGCTGATTTTAATGAGGTATAATGTAGGATAAATCTTTATATAAACTAATATAAGATACTGACTATAGGCTTAATATTTCACAATGATTGTTCACAGTAGGGCCACAACAACAACAACAAAAAATAGAAAAGAAACAACATGTAAACTTAATTGTTTGGATACTTCTTTCCTTTTTATCACCATAAAGAAACTGATTTATTCTTCAAAAAAGGTTTCAAAATGAGAAATGCTTCTTCTAATCTTTTTCCATGACTTTGTCAACATTCAGTTTTATTCTTCATGTTCTTCACCCCTTACTTCTTAGATCCTGCTGCATGCTTCTCTTTCTTTTTGTGCTTATGGAAATTTAAACACCATACATGTGAGTAGTATTATAGGTTCCAAAATGCATCATTCAATCTTAGGTTTCACTACACATTCTGGGATACACACCATAAACATTTATTCTAGTATGGTCACCAATATGTGAGACTGTGAGCTAAGGTCAATAGTTGGAACATTTGAAGTTTAGAAAAATAAGCAGAACAAACAAATGAGAAAAAACTTAGTACCTGAAAACACTAGTCACTTAAGCAATTAGAATGTGAGATGGAAAAAAAAGTAACCTATGATGAATGGATTCTAAATATTAAAAAAAAGGAAGCTGGCTACAAGGTTTTGCTGAGTAAGTGCCTGTAAAATATTTGTTATAATTTTCATTTACTTTCCTCAAAGGGACTCTGTTACTAGATCTGTTATGAGGAATTTACAGAAAATCAATAACGGGAAATAGCCCAATATAAAAAAATGTAATGGCAGGGCTAGAGGAAAAGAGAGAAGTTAAGTACTAATCTGTAGAACTAGATTTAACAAATGTAGTAAACTAAGAAAACAAAAATTCTCAGGTAAACAAGACAGATGGGTTAAAGAAGATTAATTTACCAAACTATCAATAAATAGTATATATTGACCTACCAAATGGTAATACTGCACATATTTGGAAACTTTTGAAAAGGAAATGCTATTCTTGACAAACATATTTTTGGCAAAACAAACAAAAACTGCCACTCTTGGTTCCATTCAAAACAGCATAGCTGAATTCTACATGTTTCTACTTACTCACTTTTAAGCATTTAAAAAATTCACCACTGCCCAAATTTCTAATTGCCGTAGATGTTCTACACACCACTCTCGAGTGTCTTCGCTATTTTCTTTTACTTCTCTCCTCCGTTCCGTTATCAACCAAACAAATATATTTACTTAATAGTAGAATATATCACTAGCTTTGCCAATGTATTTCAATGGGTGGTTCTCCCTTTTGTTGGACTGCGTGACTTTTTTTTTCTTATTTATAAAATAGATGATCTGGACATCTTTTCTAGCCCTCACTCTCAATGATTCTAGAAATTCATTTTATTCTTTCAAAACTCTCTCCTAAGTCTTTTTAAGGAAATACTCAACTATGTTATATTACCCTCACAAAGTGCAGAAGTCAGAAGAGATAGCAGGCAGATGATCACAACAAGTCTAACCATTCTGCAACCATTCTGAATTCATTTACTAAACACCTGTTACATTCCAAGAACCATTCAAGGCACTGTGATACAAGGATGAGCAAAACTAAGTCCCTGCCTCGTGTATTTCACCACAGTGAAGGGCAGAGAGAGAGAGGTATGACTAGGTATGACTAGGAAAATAGAGTGGATAGTACTTTTGTTTATTAAGAAAGCTTCATCGGTAAGATTATCTTTGAGAAGAGATCTGAAACAAGTTGGTTACAGAAAAGATAACAATAATATCACAATACAAATGACCAAGTTTCTATAAATTTTCCCTGGTGTTTTAAATTTTAAATATATTCAATGCATATGCTACCTTAATCACACTCTTGCTATCTTAATGATGCTTTCAAAGTGTTTCTCTGGACCTACTTCAGAATAAACTGGGATGAATACAAAAAATGTGGATTCATTGGCAATAGGAATGTTAAGGTTGAGGCTAAACGTAGAAATCTCCATTTTAATAATGACAATCTTGCCTCTTCGTAATTTTTTTCACATCAAATTTAGAGAATCATTGCTCATGATACACATGGCAGAAATAACATGCTGAAAACATTTAAACCTACTCGGTAATTTTGAAATAAACAATGCATTACTATTTATCATAGTCACCATTCTGTGCAATAGATCATTAAAGCGTGTTCCTCCCGTCTACTGAAACCTTGTGAGGTGATGAATTTGTTCATTACCCTGATTTAAGCATCCTATATTGTAAACATATATCAAAACCTCTCATTGTACCCCACAGGTCAATACAATTATTATTTGTAAATTACAAACACAATTGCTTAAAAAAAGAAATAACGTGGTTACTCTATTTTTACTCAGATGTTTGAATGCTTGGTGGTCATATGCCATAATAAACTACTAATCTTGAAACTTCAGAACTTTTTTGTACCTTCACAGCCTCCTTGAAACAAAAATAATCTCTTTTCTGTGGAGGCAAAGCAAGTAAATAGGCAAAGCAGCTAAGTGCAGGATGAAGGGCAGTGACTTCATCATAACTATTTGACATTTCCAGTGCTCTGAGTTAGATGTTACAGAATGAATTTTTCTGTCACATTGTTCAGTGAGTTGGACATTGGTCTCTTGAGTGAAGGGGAGAAAGACTCTTCAACTGACACTGTATTGTCTGTCTTTAATTTCCTAAATCTTAGATGGCAAGGCATTACTTTAAAATGACCTGGATTCTAAGTTTATCCTCTCTCTCTTTCTCCACTAAAGATTAATTGTTATTATTGTATATAACTACCCAAATAGATTTTGGAGATTCCTCAAGAATATTTCCAGTTTGCATAACTGGATCTGCAAAAGACCAATTCATATCTTGTGCATATT
>NW_012101776.1:3417386-3419921 GCF_000951045.1 Mandrillus leucophaeus
TGAGATATATCACTAACCTGTGTTATTTCCAGAGGAATACTTTCCACTTGTCATATGGGAAGCAGTAAAAAGTAGAACTATCATGAGGACATTTTTACACGTGTATCCTTCAAAGAAAATCATTGCCTCCACATATATGTCTCAGAGTGCCCTACCTGTATGTGATTACACCATTTCCAGTAATGGCTGCATAGAGTCTGGTGTACCTCTCAGCAAACAAATGGGTCTTCTAGAGTTAAAAATGTTCAAGTATTTAATATTAATTAATGTGGCAAATAACTTTAATAAATAAATAAATACAATAACTAGATTTTATATAGGTACAACATATAGCCTGTGTCCTTTTCTTTTACATCCAAAAGGACTATAATAATATGCCCTAATAATAATTATATAGGGCTATAGCAGAGACAAGGGGAGTCACACAGAAGTTCCTCTTGATATGTAACACACATATGCCTTTTGACATGTACTCACACAAACATCCCTTCTGACTTGTAACACAACACAGTCATAGGTTCTGGGGATTAGGATGTAGACATTTTTGGAGGAGTCACTATTCTGCTTATTACACAGGCGTTGACAAACAATAGCCCATGAGCCAAATCTGACCTGCCATCTGTTGTAAATTACTTTTATTGAAATACAGCCACACCATAGTTCAGTGGATGTGACAGAAGCCATTATGACTCTCATGCCTGAAATTCTTTACCATCAGACTCTTAACTAAAAAAGTTTGCCGACCCCCTGCTCCAACAATAGCACAATCATACTGAAATGTTTTTAAAGAATATCAATTATGTATTATAAATATAAATAAACTAAATTTGAAACATGAGAAGGATGTCTACTCAAGTTAAGAAATTTAGGCTATAACCAAAAAAATGTAGCTAGAGAGCAATTTCTATCTCAATTTCAGTTGTTGGAAGGGCCTTCAATCTACTTGTCTAGTAGCATTTCAAGACTCTCTAGAAAAGTTACCAAGAACTGTAAACAGACAAAATATCAGAAACCACTTCCAAATGGATAAAGCTAGGGCAGAAAAGTAATTCAAAAAGTAAAGGCATATCAAACAATCCTTTGTGAAAATTACGGGTGCACACACTGAACTTTTTAAAGTTTTGCCAAGTAATTTTTAAATCCTTAGGTTATTAACCTTTATATTCATGAAAATACCCACCGATGAATGTTGGAATTTCTTTTCATTGTTTCTCATGTTTATAATGAAGATACAGTTGTCACTGTGTTTTCCACTATGATTTACAAAGGTCATAGGGTCATGGTTAATTTTCATTTAAAATTACTTTACACACATAAAACAAATTTCTTTAATTTGTCAGCTTCATACTATTAGGATGCATGCAAATATGGCAAAGAAAACAAAACCTATAAGCCCAAATTCTCATTAGATCAATTTGAGAACTACAAACATAATGTATTATTTATGTCAACCCTGAAAGACAGCAGCAGCACCCTGCCTACATCATTTGGAGTTGATGCCCAGAGGAAAAAAAAAAATTAAAGTCAAGATGAGACTGCAGGCTGGTGTGGTCCACTCTATCTTTCCATTCGAAATGGAACTACATAAAAACTTCATTTGGGAAAAGTATGCATTTTCAGGCTTGTAAAGTTGATAGAGCATGAGATAACTAAAATACATTTACCTTCTTTTTCTTCTAACTCATCTTTAAATATAAAGATGTTATTCACCTTGGAAAGTCACAGTAGGCCTAGACCTGTCAGACACAAGGGATCCTAATGGTATATGTGTTTGTGTACATAGAGATCTATTCCATTGCACTCATTGGGCCTCAAGAATTATTTTCAATAAGATGATTAACTTTCCTTAGGCATTATAGGTTCTAAAAATTTGATGAGTATAAATGTCACTCTTAAGTGATATAAAAAACAGATTTTTTTTGGGGGGGAGGAGAAAAAATTTGGTATTTCTTAAAAGCCATTAATTGTTATGCTTAAGCACTAAAGACCATATACCCTGACTTTATAAGTCATGACAATGAAGCCATCAGCCTGAAAAACTGAACTAAGAATAATGTCTTACTAATTAATGACATAATCTGGTTAACGCTGCAATTGGCTTTGCTAAACACAATTTGGAATTGCTAGGTTCCATATTTTATTACCTCTTCCTATTAGTTTTCAAGAGCCTTATTATATTTAACATATTGTAAATGCTATTTGTTAAAAAGTTTTCTGAGACACACTTTTAAAAGAAAATGTTAACAGGCTTTTCCTGTTAACTCACTATAACTCACTATAACTACTAATTCCCATCTTCCTTTCTTTTTTCACAAGACATTTTAATAAAATGTAACTTTCAAGTTATTCTTTCCTGAAAGTACAATGGATATTTTTGATATAAGAAAATAGGTGAAAGTAGACAGATTTGATATTAGAAATACATCATTTCTAAAAAATTTTGCAGGCAACAAAAATGGGCATGCATATGTATATACATGCATATATACATAATTGTATATATTAATATATATGTAGGTGTATATGTGTGGAGGT
>NW_012101776.1:3420571-3445363 GCF_000951045.1 Mandrillus leucophaeus
ATATATATATATGAAGTTCAGGCTTTTTCTAATAAATTTCAGTCTGCATATTTAAGATCTATTTTTTCTTCACATTTCAGCTAACATCGTATTTCAAAATGAACCGTTTTTGTCTTCTCTTCAATGGAAATAAACTAATCTTAGTACATAGAATATATTTTTATAACATTGGTAATAATATTATGATATTCAATAAATAAACCACATATTCCCTCCCTTAGTGAACAGTTATACTTCCCAAAGTATTTCACAAAATCTAATTTTACAATAAAATAAATGTAAATAAAATAAGCTTTAGAAATTCAAAACAGTAAAGTAGAAGGGTTGTATGCATTGTACAGACAACAGTGAGATGGACATTTTAAATAAGAGTCCAGAGCAGCCCAGAGAGGCTCAGTTGTGTGGTCAGTAACTGGAGGAGCCTCTGAGGAGAGGCACGATGTGCTCGGCGGAGAGTCTAAACAAGAGCGCCTAGAGACTTTTTCTTCTCTAGCGTAAATTGTTCCTCTTTCTGTTCTCCTCTCCCTATCTACTTTTTGTAACACATTCGTCTACATGTATACATATATTTTAAATACGGGCTTTCTAGAGTGGAGATAGTATTCTTGTGGGAACCTGGTCAATTCACTTACTCAAAATACTGAAAGACACAATTAATTCTAAGTGACTTGGGATAATTATCTCATCATTCTTCCATGCTGACTTTCATTGTCATTCCAGTACTAGCTGGTGCTTAATAAAATTTGTTGACTATGTTCTTTGTTTTCCATATGTAGAAAATATTTTTTGTACATGGTTTATATCTTTTGTGTATCAGCTGACAAAATACATTTCCAGAAGATAAAAGACAGACTGAAAGCTTAAATATGTTCATTTCAAAAAGTTTTATTATACTCAGATAGTGAGACTATTTCAACACTATTTTTGAGACTACTCTTTTTTAATTTATCAAAAAAGCTTCCTTTAACATGTTCTTTAAGTTCTAAATAATGTTTTAATCTTTATTTATGAAAGTCTTGTGATTCATTTGCACAAATATTCTCTGCATAAGAAACAGAGTACACATTCTGACACTGGGTGCTTTTTCAGTAATTCTATAATCTGATACAGGGAATTAATATCTCTTACTACTTTCTCCCAAAGCTTGTAACTGTAGATAAACAACAAAAACATATTTTCATAAAAAATTTTGAATGCACAAATTCTTTATTCAAAAGCAAATGTTCAAAAGTTAAAAATATCTCCCAGTTTTCAGTGCAGTGAAGATATGAGGGCTATACTAAGGTATAAGGAGGTAGATATTGTAGAACTAAAACACGTTCTTAAGGTTAGATAGAAGTAGTATTTTGGCAAAAGTAGTAAAACACCTAATAGTTTAAATATTAACCGCAATCTTTGAAAGTTATTGCAGAGAGATTTGAAATTTTTATTAAATAATCTAAGAAGCCTGGGGCATCTTAGTAAAAAGTGATTCACAGGAAAGATGATTATCATTTTTCTATAAAACTAAGGCTGATTTTTTCAGGAAATCAGAAACTACACAATAGTAGAAAATATACAAGTTTTATAGCCAAAAGAATGTGAGTATAAATTATGCTATGTCATTCACTAACTATATGAGCTTGGGAAAATGACTTAATCAGTTTTTGTTTTTTTTTTTTCAATGTCAAGAAAGGTCAACTTCATAAAAACTTTGCAAGGAATAAAAATAAGTACATGTAAATCATGAGATGGGCTTATTTTAATACAGGAACTATGAAAGTACAATAAGGAAGACTTTCATAGGAATCACTTTCCTTGCTCCTGTCCTTCAATGATTTAAGCATTCGATTATTTAAATAATAAGTAGACACTGAAAATTTGTAGAGAGGACTGAACAAAATCTGAAACATTTCAGTTGTAGTTGGATAGATTTAAGAATGAGTTATTTTCATTCTGACATGAAAGACTTTGATTTAGACAATGGGAGCACCTAAGTAGTTATAATAAGCCTTCCCTGATCCTTGACTTAGTATTTCTCTCTTTCTTTCTTTCTTTTTTTTTTTTTTGAGACGGAGTCTCGCACTGTCACCCAGGCTGGAGTGCAGTGGCGCGATCTCCACTCACTGCAAGCTCTGCTTCCCGGGTTTAAGCCATTCTCCTTCCTCAGCCTCCCGTGTAGCTGGGACTACAGGCGCCTGCCACCACGCCCGGCTAATTTTTGTATTTTTAGTAGAGACGGGGTTTCACCGTGTTAGCCAGGATAGTCTCCATCTCTTGACCTCGTCATCCACCCGTCTCGGTCTCCCAAAGTGCTGGGATTACAGGCGTGAGCCACCGCGCCTGGCCTTGACTTAGTATTTCTACATGCCACCCACCCCACCCAGCACCCCCTTCCTCTGAATTAATCGTTCCCCTTTGCACTGTTTATAACTTTTACTTTAAGTTGCGGCATGCAACTTAAATTTTTTCTTTCCTACCACATAGTGAGATCGAGTTTAATTTACAGATAAAACTCACCAATTTTAAGTATATAGTTTAATGCTTTGGATAGTTGTATACTACCATGTAAGCACCCCCACAGTTAATAGGCTATTACTCACCTCACCTTCTCCAGTGCCTAGCACAAAGCTTGGTAAAGATGTGTGCACTGATAAATTATTTATCAACTATTATTTGGATAAATTGAAGAGAATTTTATCACGAAAAAAGCATAGAATAATCATTATTTGTTTCTTTATAATACATATACTCATTTGGATAAATTGAAGAGAATTTTATCATGAAAGAAGCATAGAATAATCATTCTGTTTCTTTATAATACATATACTCATAACAAGTTAATTCATTTGCAACTATAAAAGTCTAGAAAATGTATTCTGGTGTTATCAGTCAAAGAATGACTGTTAAAAAGGTAATTCTACAAGCAAGTCAATGCTCAGTGGATGGTACTTACATTAGCCAAATGAGCTAGTTCTATCTCCAGAAACGAATCGGTTGTTTTGGGTTCAGGCCTTATTGTGACCACGATGATTTTGGAATTAACGACGGTATAATTTCTGAAACAGAGTAATTATAATTAAAAGGAGAAATGATTGATGAAAAGTATAAATTGCTACTACTCAATACATTTTGGGATGGTTTCAAATAAATGCATCCAAAGCACAAACATAAATTGTGGTATTATTCATGGAAAGACACATTTTGCTGCTGTAAAGAAACCTTATGTGGAACAGAAAACTTAGGGGAGAAAAGGCCGTTTTACCATTTTAGATGCAGAAAATATGAAAAAGCAACAGCACTAACAAGCTTTTGATTACTTAAATCTGATTCACCTGCAAGAGTTATGGATTGTAAATTCAAATCTTCAGACAATATTTAAATGAATATAATTCATTTATATCAAGGAGGACCTAAGACTTTTGTTCTCTCGGAGATCAAATACTCTTATTGCAATGTGCTGTCTTGGTGTTTCTTTGATTATCCCAAAACATATTACAATAAATAATTGGAATGTGGAGTAACATTAGAGCAAATAGAGTTTAAATAGAAATAAATGCTCTTGCTAATTATTGACCATAATTTATTTCAACAATAGAGATTGATAGGCCACTGCTTGATCTCAATATTCTTAATCTAAGAAACACATTTTCCCTGAAATATCTTACCAAGATATTTCATTTACAGAGAAGTTTAAGTTATTTTAATAAAATCACATCTATAGTTTAAAAGAAATTATCCATCAATATAAACATAAAACTGAACCAACTTTTTCTTGTATATGTAAGTTTTCACACAAAATATGTAAAATACGTAAAATGCTGCAGATCATGTAGTATTTAGAGATTTAAAGATGAGTGTGTGCATATGTGTGAATATATCCCTGTTTGGAATTTTGAAATAATAAACCACTTGCTCTTCCATTGGGCATGTACTATTCTGGGGAATTCACATTAGGTATCAATGACAAAATCATTTAATTTTTTTCCCTCTTTTTTGTTTTTTAAGGTAGTATTTACAGATAAAACTCATCAATTTTAAATATATAGTTTAATTCTTTGGATAATTGTATACTACCATGTAAGCACTAACACAGTTAACATAGACAAACAATCCCTCACCCTAAATAATTTCCTCAAGTCCCTTTTTATTTAATCCTCTACCCTTCCACGCTCCCAGGCAACCATGGACATGCTGTTGTTATAATTCTGCCTTTTCTAAGATTTCACTTTAGTAGAAGCATACAGTATGTAGACTTCTAATTTTAACTTAATTCATTTAGCATAAAGTTTTTGAGATTCATTTATTTTGTTTCTTTCTACAATTGAGTAATATTCTATAGTACAAACACAAATTCTATGGTACAAATACAAAAAAAAATTATTGATGTATTTACCAATTAGGTTAAAACCTTTAGGTTATTTCTGGTTTTTAGCCTTTAGAAATAATAACTAATGATATTTGGCAATTACAAATAATTACCATACATATTTTATGTATGGATATGTATTTTCATATGTCTTAGGTGAATATCTCAGAGTGGAATTCCTTGATCATGCTGTAAAGGCATACTTAGTTTTATGTTACTGCCATATTGTTTTCTAAAGTGGTTATACCATTTAAGTCATATAGTTCTGATTTGGTGGAACCATGCTGAACCTTGCATTTTTTGAGATTTGTTTTTCTCTAATGAGATGGTTTTTGGCACAAGATTTCATCAGAAAAAAAATGCGGAGTTATTCCGTGGTTGGGGGAATTTACTACAATTACTAGCAGAGGAACTATACACCTATTTCACATGGGTTAACATTTTTTAAGTGCATTTCTCATGTATGCAGTAATGTCAAATAACACTTTTTTAAACACTCAGGAAGCTCAGAGAGAAAGCCTAAGAGTAAAGAGTAAAAAACAACAAAGCATAAATCTATTTTGTTTTTGTTAAGAGGAAGATTGTTGCAGACAGAGAGAGCTGGTTAACTGTTCTTTTTTTCATTAAATGCTAAATGAGTCAATTGAAGGTATAGTACATTTTGAAGGACAGAAAACTCAGCTCTAAATGCCGAGCTTCCTTTGCCAAATTATTCTTCCCTGTTTCTCTGTGAGTAAAAGTGATCAGAGAACCAAGTGAGAATAGAGAAAATTGACAAAGTTGAGAGGTGATCCTGGGTGGTTGATCATATTAGCACAGCTGACAGATCTCCCAGAGAATGGTGCATACAGCTTAGAGTCAGGGGAAATACCCACCTGTCATTACCAGAGAAATTATGAACATTTCTCCTAGAGAACAATCAGTCCTCAACAAACAGATGTAAGTTCCTTTTTTGGATTAGCCTGAATGTGTTTAAGTTCTGGTTTAGTTTTGCAAAACAAAAATATTGATACTTCAGTCAAATTCCATTTGTCTCTTTATTCTGATTCCGTTTATAATCCTAGTTACCAGCTTTTAATAAAACCCAATGACTGCTAATTTTAATTATTATTAGATAATTATTATATTAGAACATACGGTATCTCTATTATATTTAAATTCCATAAGTGAATACATTACTAGGAAACACAGATGTGGGTATTCTATAAAGAAGATTGCAATTTTGTTAAGATGTTTATGAAGCTCCCTGTGTGTCTGGGAATGTGGAGACTTTGGCCCTGAATGGCTGGTCTGTAAGGAGTAAAGTAGCTACAATAAGTTGTCTTCTGCAGGGTATATTACACTGTGTTAGGTTCATCAGCTGCTCAACTGGCCTGGTGGAGAAGTTCCCTAGAGGGCAGAATCAACCCTATGGCTTTTGCTGAAAGAGAAGGAGAGACGGAGAGAGAGAGAGAGGAACAAAGAAAGAGAGAGAGAGAGTAAATGTGTGTATGTTTTAATATATTTAGAATATATGTGAGAAGAGATATGTGTCAATGTATTCATGCATATCAGTGTGCTAATATCATTCATGTGAGTCCCTGCCACCTTGTGCCCCAATACAGTAACGTGCACCTATCTCTACCAAAGCTTTCATCGATACTACGCATGTCTTCTTCCACATAATAAGCTCGATGAGAGCAAGAATTTTATCTATCATTTATATGTCCTCATTTGTATTATTCTTTGGAACATTTTAATACTCAAAACATGTTTCAGCGTTTTGTTTAATAAGCAAATACTAAACAAAAATACCAAAATTTTAACAAGTTGATTTAAAATGCCAATATCATGGTATTAAATGCCTAAGAAAGGGGAAATAAATAAGCAAATTTACATTATGCAATGGCTTCCTTTTTAAAAAGTGTATAGTGTACAAAATTGTCTTTAATTTATTCCGTCAATTTATTCTAATTTGCACAAGTGAATAGCTGGCTGCTGATGTGCCATGTCAGGCTTTGTGATCTGCTAATGCTCCCTGGCTGGCTGCACGTTTGAATTCACTGCTAGAAAAGCAGATCTGACAGCCAAATGGATTTCATGACTAAAATAATAAAATTATTTTCTGTCCTTGAGATTTGTGCTAGTTGATATATAAAACAATTTAAAATGTATAGAGTTAATCATTCAGTGGCAACCTAACTTAATCGTCACATTTTTCTGCAGAGTCTTACGATGGTTAAGGCACATGAACCATATCTTAAAGTGAGTATAAAAAGTGATTAAAAATACAATTCAGTTGTCTACAACAGACTCATTTTGTATATAAGGGCATGCATAGACTGAAAGTAAAAGTATGGAAAAAACATCCCATGTAAAAGATAATTAAAAAAGAATGAGGTTGGCGACACTTACATCAAACAAAATAGACTTTAAGTCAAAAACTGTCTCAAGAGACAAAAAAGGACACAATGTAATGATAAAAAGGTTGATTCACTTGGGAGATATAACAATTATAAATATATGTGCACCTAATGTCATAGCACCCAAACATATGAAGCAAACCTTGAAATAATTGAAGAAAGAAATAAATAGTAACAATATAATAGGATATTTTAATACCCCATTTTAATAACTAGACAGATTAACTAGATAGATTACTTAGAAAGAAAATTAATAAGAAAACAGGTGATATGAGTAACATTATAGATGAATTGGACCTAACAGGCACATGCAGAACTCCATACAACACTCCATACAACAACAGCAGAATACACATTCTTCTCAAGGGCAGACAGAAAGCTTTCCAGTATTTACCACATGTTAAGCCACAAAACAAACCTTAACAAATTCAAGAAGAGTGAAATCTCACCAAGTATCTTTTCTGACTACAATGGAACAAAACTAGAACTCAACACCAAGAGAAACACTGAAAAATTCAGAAATATGTAGAAATCAAACAGCACACTCTTAAACAACCAGTGGATCAAAGAAGAAATCACAAGAAATATTAGAAAATATCTTGAGACAAGTGAACATGAAAATACAACATACCACACAACATATGCGAGGCAGCATAAAGGTACTAAGAGGGAAGTTTATAGCAGTAAACACCTACATTAAAAAAAAAAGAAAGATCTCAAATCAAAACCTGACTTTATACTTCAGAGAACTTGAAAAAGAGGCATAAACTAAACCCAAACTTAGTGAAGAAAGATAATAATACAGATTGAGCTGAAATATACAGAATAGAAAATAACAAACCCATGTAAAAATCAACAAAACTAAGAGTTGATTTTTGGAGAAAAAAATATACAAAATTGGCAAACCCTTTTTAAAAAGAGTAAGTAAAAAGAAAGAGAGAAGACTCAAATAACAAAAACCAGATAAAAAGGAGACATCACAACTTCTGGCACTGAAGTAAATAGTATCATAAGAGACAGCTATGAACAATTAATTCTATGCCAACATACAAGATAGGCTAAAAGAAACAGACAAATTCTAAGGAAAATATAACGTATCAAGACTGAATCATGCAGAAATTTTATTTCTGAATAGACTCATAACTAGTAAAGAGATTGGATCAATAATCAAAAACCTCTCAGTAAACAAAAGCCTAGGGGACCAGAAGTCTTCACTAGAGAATTCTATGACACGTTTAAAGAAGAATAAACACAACTCATTCTCAAAGTCTTCCAAAATATTAAAGCGGAGAGCACTTCCAAATCCATTATAAGAGGCCAGTATTACCTGGATACTGAAATCAGACAAAGATACTATTTTAAAAAAAAGAAAACTACAGACAAATATCCTTAATAAATATTGACACAAAAATCCTGAACAAAATGCTAGCAAACCAAATTCAGCAGCATGTTACAAAGTTTATATATCATGACCAACAGAGATTTATTTCTGAAATGCAAAGATGTTTCCACAAATGAGAATCAATCGGTGTAATACATCACATTTATAGGATCAAGGTCAAAAACTACATGATCATCTCAATTGATTTTTATTTTATTTTATTTTACTTTTTTGAGACGGAATCTCGCTCTGTTGCTCAGGCTGGAGCGCAGTGGCATGATCTCGGCTCACTGCAACCTCTGCCTCCCGGGTTCACGCCATTCTCCTGCCTCAGCCTCCTGAGTAGCTGCAATTACAGGTGCCCGCCACCACGCCCAGCTAATTTTTTTTTTGTATTTGTAGTACAGATGGGGTTTTACCGTGTTAGCCAGGATGGTCTCGATCTCCTGACCTCGTGATCCGCCTGCCTCGGCTCAATTGATTTTAAAAAAGCATGTGACAAAAACACCCTTTCATGATAAAATCGCTTAACGAACCAGGAATATGAAGAAATTATCTCAACATAGCAAAGGTCTTATATGCAAAACCCACATCTAATATCACACTTTATGGTAAAACAAACAAACAAAACAAAACAAAACAGAAAAACCTGAAAGTTTTTCCCCTAAGATCAGAAATAAGACAAAATGCCCTCTCTTGCCAGTTTCATTCAACATAGTACTAGAAGTCCTACCAACAGCGATTAGGTCAGAAAAAGAAATAAAAGGCATCCAAATGGGAAAGGAAGAAGTAAAATTACCTCTGCTCATAGATGACATGACCTTATATGTAGTAAATCCTAAAGATCACATACAGACACACATTAAAAATCTTGTTATAATTAATGAACGAATTCAGTGAAGTTGCAGAATGCAAAAAAAATTAACACACAAAAATCAATTGGGTTTCCATACATTATCAATGAACAATCTAAAAGGAAATTAATAAAAGAATCCCATTTAAAAAGCATCAAAATAAATAAAATACGAGTAAACTGAAGGAGGAAAAAGAGTTATACATTGAAAAGTATAAAATATTTCTGAAAAAATTGAAGGGAGAGACAGATAAATGGAAGGAAATCCTGTGTCCATGAATTAGATGACTTAATATTGCTAAAATGTCCATATTACCCAAAGCAATCTATCCAAATGGTATTTTTGCAGAAATGGAAAAAAATATAAAATTCATATAAAATCTCAAAGAATTCTTGACAGCTGGAGCAGTCTTAAGAAAGAAAAACAAAATATTCTCTATTTTCAAGCTATATTACAAAGTCACAGCAATGATTTTTTTAAAAGTATGGTACTGGTGTCAAGACAGACATATAGACCAACAGAACAGAATAGAGTGCCCAGAAATAAATCCTCTTGTATATGGTCAAATGACACTCGACAAGGGTGCTAAGGCTACAGAATGGGAAAAGGATAATCTCTTAAACAAATAGTGTTGGAAAAACTGGATATCCGTGTGCCTACACCATATAAAAAACTTAACATAAAATGGATTAAGATGTAAACATAAGACTAGAAACTATAAAACTTTTAAAAGAAAACACAGAGAAACACATTCAAATCATTGAACTTGGAGATGACACCAAAAGTACAGGGAAGAAAAGCTAAAATAAGCAAATAGGACTTCATCAAATTAAAAAACAAAACAAAGTAACTTTTGTGCAGGAAAGAAAACAATGAGTAGAATGAAAAGGCAACCTATGAAAAGGGAGAAAATATTTGCAACTATGTATCTGGTAAGAGGTTAACATCCTGAATATATAAGTAATTCCAAAACTTGACAACAAAAACCCAAACCAAATCATCAAATTAAAAAATGGGCAAAAGACTTGAATAGATATTTTTCCAAAGAAGGTACATAAATGGACAACAAGGATATAAAAAGATGCTCTACATCACTAATTGTAAGAGAAATGCAAATCGAAACTACAATGGGTTATCACCTCACACCCACTAGGATAATCATTATTAAAAAACAAAAGACAGGCTGGGTGGGGTGGTTCATGTCTGTAATCTCAGCACTTTGAGAGGCCAAGGGTGGCGATCTCATGAGGCCAGGAGTTTAAGACCAACCAGGGGAAACCTCATCTCTATTAAAAATACAAAAATTAGCCAGGCGTGGTAGCACACATCTGTAATCTCAGCTACTTGGGAGGCTGAGGTAGGAGAATCGCTTGAACTGGAGAGGCAGAGGTTGCAGTAAGCTGAGATCTCTGCACTCCAGCCTGTGCAAGAGAGTGAGACTCTGTCTCAAAAACACAACACAACACAACACAACAAAACAAAGCAAAACAAACAAATAAACAAAAAACAAAAACAAAAACAACATAACAAATGTTGACAAGGATGTGGGAAAATTGGAACCCTAATGCAATGTTGGTGGGAATGTGAAATGGTGCAGCTGCTTTGGAATACGGTAGGCAGTTTCTGAAAAAATAAATAAAAAATAATCCAATGGTCTGTCTTCTGAGTGTATATCCAAAAGAATTGAAAGAAAGATCTCAAAGAGATATTTGAACACCCATGTTCATGATGTATAATTAACAATTGCCAAGAGGTGGAAGCAAGCTGATTGTCCATCAATGGAAGAATGGATGAAGAAAATGTGGTATATACATAAACAAAGAAATATTCTTCAGCCGTATAAAAAGAAAAGAATCTTATCATATGCTACAAGACAGATGAACCCAAATGATATGCTAATTGAAATATATCAATCACAAAAAGATGAATACTGCATGATTCACTTAGATAAGGTATTGAAAGTGGTCAAACTAAGAATCAGAAAATAGAATGACTGTTGCTAAGGGTCAGAGGGAGTGGAAAAAGGGGAGTTGTGCTTTAATGTGTATAGTCTTAATTTTGCAAGATGAAAAGTTTCTAGAGATCTGTTACACAAGTGCATATAGTTAACATTGTACTGTACACTAAAAGTAGTTATGGTAAATTTTATGTTTTGTAACACAATAAAAAATGTAATGCAGTTATAGAAAAAGCCCCAGTGGAGGAGATGGCAGAACCAATAGCACACATACAGTATTGCCAGATAAGTTATAACAAAAAGATGTTAAGGGTTTAATGGAAGTTAGTAAAGTTACGATAGCCCTTTTCCATTTTTAGATTTATAGTTCATATAGTTTCAAAAATGAAACTTGCATAAATGTTTTAAATGAATAGACCAATTTAAATAAGACCAAAATAAAATAGATGATTTCATACAGTATGGGAATTTGGGTACTTTACTAAAATTTTAAAGCTAAATATCTTTGTTTTTAAAACCCAAATCAGCTGACAGCTGCTAAAAAGTAGGATTGGGTTTACTTAAAGTTGAAATGAGTTAGAATTTCACTGTAGGTTGCTAAGATATGTAGAATCTAGAATTTTAAAAATGCCAAGTGATCAGAGATTTACATCCACTTTAAAAATATCTGACCAAACTAAACCCAGATTTTTTTTAAAAATGCACTAATACCACAATATTTTATACTATAATCTATGCCAATTTGTAATTTCCATAGATAATTTAAATGTCCAATGTTTTCATGAGAGGACAATCTAAAACGGTACAGAATGTCACAAAATTAGAATATTTCATTGCACAGTGAGAATTAAAAAGGAAGACTCAAAGTTTAGGTCCTAAACCTAAGGCATGAGCTCTTGAGAGAGCTGACTGCTTCAGGGTGATGCCTTCAGCGTGCATTGGTGTAAAAGTGATTACGTCTTCGATTTTCTATTATTTCCAATATTATTTTTCTATTCATTTTTAATTTTTATAGCATTAGGAATTCAAATGAGTTCCATTTCCTGAATATATAAAAATTTCAGCCTCATTTACCTTAATTAGGTTAGTGTATTTGACAAGAAATTCATGTGATATTTGCATTATTGAAATTTGTTCCTTTCTTTAAAAATAATTTTGTAATGACTTTTGGTTTGAGGACACTTTAGTTTTCATTCATCTGTATTTTTCTTTATTCCACTATAGTGAAATTTACATATAATTTTATTAGTTCTTTTATAATTCTTTTAATGTTAATCATTACATAAAATGCATTTTTTTTACAGGACTACATTTTTCACGTCTTAACAGCGTAACGACATACTGCTCACGTACTCAGAACTTTCGTGGCTATCCCACAAAATTGGAAACTGAACTTATTAAATTAATCAGATGAATGATTGTTTATAACCATTTATTGATATCTTGGCTTGAGGGTATACTTGGATATACTTTTCTATTTCCTTAGAGATTATTTCCTTAAAATAAATTCTTCGAAGTAGAATTGCTATATCAATGACAAAGCACTTTTAAGTCTCTTGGTATTGCTAAATTGGCCTCAAAAAATGTTATAAAAGTAAGTTAAAATTTTCAGAGCAGTTTATGAGCTTGCCAAGATATGCAAGTTTTCTAATTCCTTAATGTGAGTGGGGTCTGTGTGTCAATATCTCACTCCCTCAAAGGACCCTCTGAACTGAGTTGGACATGCACATAAGTGATCATGGGGGAATGGGAGGTGTGACAAATTCAAGTCTTGGCATTGACAGCCTGGGCTGGGGCCACCAGGCCAGCCCCAGTGCTCCCTGAAGCTGCCCACATAGAGCTACCTGTTCTGGCTCTTACAAGATTTTCTGCAAAGGATACAGGTATACTCATGAACTATCATAGAAGTCTATGGTTTGTACTGCTTAAAATAATAAATAGTAGCAGAATAGAGGGAATGAGATATAGTAGAAGAGTCCTGGTTTTAGCGAACAAGGTAAGTTGGATTATAATTCAGTTACCTACTGGACATATAATCTTAGGTCACTTAAGCGATAAGGATCTCAGGTCTCTTATCTATAAAATGAGAGTTCTAGCTCACACTAAACCCTAAAAGACCTTACAGCATTAATATCCTGTAGTTCTATACTTTTTACAAATTTTTTATTTTTTTATTTTTTTTTTTTTGAGTCTTGCTCTGTCACCCAGGCTGGAGGGCAGTGGTGCAATCTCTGCTCACTGCAACCTCCACCTCCCAGGTTCGAGTGATTCTACCACCTCAGCCTCCCAAGTATCTGGGACTAATAGGCATGCACCACCACGCACGGCTAATTTTTGTATTTTTAGTAAAGATGGGGTTTCACCATATTGGCCAGGCTGGTGTTGAACTCATGACCTCAAGTCATCCACCACCTCGGCCTCCCAAAGTGCTGATTACAGGCGTGAGCCATCATGCCTGGCCCATCTGTACTTTTTATCTCTAAGAAATTATTCTGAAGAAGGAAGTTGAGAGGCTGAGAATAGCACATAGTTTGGACTTCATCTGAAGCATATTTCCTTCAGTTGAAGTAACAATCTGAATCTACTTAACTTTAAAAGGGAAGACAACTGAATAGTAAAATAAAAATTGCAGCTCGAAGGACAGTTGAATGTATATTAGGGCTAAGAGAAGAAGAGAAATATCTCAATAAAGAGACAGTCAACTTGCAAAGTTATTTTTGTCTTTGTATGAAGGACAATTTCTAAACTATATTTATTCAAAGCATACATCAAGTCCTGCTTCATAGTCTCTATGAGAAAAATTATGAAAATAATTATACCAAAATATATCATTTCTGGAAACATAACAAATCTACTATTACTATTTCTGTGTATAACAAATGTGGCTTCACATATTTCAACATATAATTAGTAAAATCATCAACAAGGAATACATTTTATAAAAATGTGTAAATAATAACTGAACATATAGAATGAATTTGTACGTTTTATGTTGAATAAGAAGATGTTTCCCTTCCTATTGAGTTCAATTCACACAGTCACACTTACACAGTAAAATTGCAAAATACGCATATTTTAATCCTCTGTTCCTAAAATATTTTCACAGTACAAACATTAAACTTGTACTTATTGTAACATTGTAACATTAAACTTGTAAATATTGTGCCTTATTTTTAAAGATGTCTTATATAAGATATTTTATCAGATAGAAAAATTAATTATTACCACAGTGGCTCACGCCTGTAATCCCAGCACTTTGGGAGGCCGAGGCGGGCAGATCACAAGGTCAGGAGATCGAGACCATCCTGGCTAACATGGTGAAACCCCATCTCTACTAAAAATACAAAAAAATTAGCTGGGCGTGGTGGCAGGCGCCTGTAGTCCCAGCTACTCAGGAGGCTGAGGCAGGAGAATGGCGAGAACCCGGGAGGCAGAGGTTGCACTGAGCCGAGATCGTGCCACTGCACTCCAGCCTGAGCAACAGAGCGAGGCTCTGTCTCAATAATAATAATAATAATAATAATAATGATAATAAATAAAAAAATAAAAATAAATTAATTATTACAGAAAAAAATCCTTGACCCTTTATCAAGAACTGTTCTGAGGGTTGCGACAGCAGGGGAAGTTTAAAAGAATTCATACAGTACTGTTAGCAGGGGCGCTGCTCAGTAAATGTTTGCTGAGTGACTGTGGAAAAAAGAATCACCCTTGTTCAATAAAAAGTATATTTTCATTTAGCAGACCTATAATTCGTGCAGTTACTCATTAGACTTTCTGGAATAATGTTTTGAAACGGAGAAAAACAAGTTCGAGGGTACTTAGTGGTCACATTATATTACTACAAGAGATAAAATGAGAAGTAAACACTAGTACTTCACCTTTCTAAGAGTACTTAACAAATATTTCATCCTGAACATTCTATTGTCCTTACATCTGGTCAGTCATCTAAGTACTATTTAGTTGTCCTATAGACATTTACTAAATTACTTTATGCATACAAAGAATATATAGGTAAATGAATTCGTGATTTTTATACAGAGGTTATTAAGGACTTCAATCTAAAGAATATGTAGGAACTTTCTGCAATGAAAATGTAATTTCTGAAGGTGAAAAAAATTTTAAGTTCAATTACCACATTTTACTTATAAAAAAAGTCAGTGACTTGCACAGTGGCCTGTCTGAATCCCTTTGTGTTACAGGCGGTATCAGGGGAGCCAGTCTGTCAGACTGGTCTCTACTGTATCCATTAAATCATCCATAATGAAGCCATTAATCTACCCATAAGCTTTAAGAGACAAACTGCCTCTGTCATGATATTTTTTTTTAAAGTTCAAACACTAATTAAATGCTTCTTTTTTCATTTTACAAAAAAGGCTGGGATCCCTTGGGAAATTTCCTGAAGAAATTTCCAATTATATTGACTGCATAAATTTATAAAACTTGGAATAACCTGACTTCATTTGTGTAGGTGAGTGAGTGCTATGAGATTATATGGAACAAGATTAATCATAATGCAACGCTGCTGGACATCTAGGAGGGAAACTAATCTAAAAATTTTTATGTTGAATACTTCATTTGTAATCACTATGTATCTCAGGAGCAAATAGGGAGAATGTTGCACATAAATACGTTTCTATTTTAAAGTTGAACTGAACGCACATAAATACTGAGCGACTGGACAAGTTTATAAAACTCTCGACATGTTTAATTGAAATGAAAACACAAGTCACCTGATTTTAAGTTAGTGTCTAGTCTAGAGTTGTTAAAATATAAGCTTTATATAAATGAATTCCCTGTGGAAATAAATGTCTAACTTTGATTATCTGGGCATTTTTAACTTTAGCATATCTCTCATCAACATCAAACATAAAGATAGAGGCAGTGTAACTATGAATAAATTTTATCTGCGAGTAACTGTAAATACCAATGAGTTTTAATAAAACCACTGGAAAAGTTGAGAGTAGACTTTTTTGTTTTCAAACTTTTTTTGTTAGCAAAACACAAACACAGACTGATCCAAATTGAGGAAATCTGAATTCTATTCAGAGGAGAAGGGAGGTAAATAAATTTCAACTTCCCATGGTTGTCTCTATGGTTGAAGGAGACTCTGCATGGCATCTACAGGGGCTCTGGATGACTCTCTACCTATATTAATAATGTGCTACACATAGAAAGATTTTCTCTAAAGATTCATGACTAATCACTGCTGCTTCCTTGGGTGATATTTTTTTCATCTGCACTGAACTCTAATTGTTTTTATTTATTAGACTATTTGTTTTGTCCACAGTATAACTGCACACATCATTTATATTCTTTCCTCTCCAAAAATGTAAAGCTTTATTTATGAGGGTATAAGAAAGAAGTCCTACTGTGATCGTATTTAACTAAAACAACTTTATCTCTATCTTCCAAAATGAGGTGATGTGGAGAAACAGGTCACTATGAGTGATAACATCACAGCCCAATTAGATGTGAATGATGTTTTCTGTGAGATTTGGTATAGTAGATAAGACAGTAAAGCAAATAAGTTAGTTTTGGTAGAATTACCATTTGTAATTGTTTTTAATATCTGGGAGGAAAGAAATTGATAGCTTTCTTCCAGAAATAGTCCTCTAAATAAACAGCAGCATTTTTTATTTTTTTATTTTTTTGAAACAGAGTCTCACTCCCGTCGCCCAGGCTGGAGTGCAGTGGCCGGCTCTCGGCTCACTGCAAGCTCTGCCTCCCGGGTTTAGGCCATTCTCCTGCCTCAGCCTCTCGAGTAGCTGGGACTACAGGCGCCCGCCACCTCGCCCGGCTAGGTTTTTTGTATTTTTAGTAGAGACGGGGTTTCACCGGGTTAGCCAGGATGGTCTCGATCTCCTGACCTCGTGATCCGCCCGTCTCGGCCTCCCAAAGTGCTGGGATTACAGGCTTGAGCCACTGTGCCCGGCCTAACAGCAGCATTTTTAAAAAATGTAGCTGTAACTGAAAATTTATTTCAAAGCAAACTAAGATCTTGTGCAAATAAACAATACCATGTTTTCCCAGTCGTCATGACACTCCTTTACTTTCATGTCATGTTGATGAACGGTACCATTAAGCACAACTAAAGGGAGAAGACAGATTAACTTTACAGTGACCCATTCTATTATACACACTTGTGATTTTTCTTTTCTTTTCTTTTCCTTTTTCAGAATCCAGGCAAGGTATTATTAGTCACAAAAGTATTTGCAGGGCTACAATCAGACACCAAAATTATCTTTCCTAGTTGTTTTGAAATGCATAATTGCTAATAGCCTGTTCGTTAAATTTGTATTTTCTATTTCATTTAAGAAAAATCCCTTTGTATTACCACAGCTTGTTTGACTATTTTTATAGAATGAGCTCTAATCACATTCTGGAATAATTTACAAAATTACAACAGTTTATTACTTTGTAGCTTACCTCAAAGTGGGCAAAATTAGATCTAAGTTTTTGTATAGTACTGCTCCAAGAACAAATACAGATGATTCATCTAATTCTAGAAAGAATAAAATTTGAAGTATTAGCAAACGGCAAGAAAATACTATGTCTTATAAAACTTTAATCTGCTAATTACAAGATAATTCCAGTACTTCCTTATGCAAAGATAAAGCCTGGTAAAAAGAAATGCATTCCTAACCATGCACGTTAATGATAGCTCTTGAAGATGTGTTTTCTATAGTTTTGCATCATGAAGGAAACTTCCTTTACCAGGTTGAGACAAGAAGCTGCCTGAGTCTCCATTTAAGAGTTTAATTTCCCAAGGATATCAGAAAAGAGAACCAATTCTCTTTTGGATTTTTACCTTTTAAGGTCGAAATCTGCAAAAGTGACCACGATGTCACTTTTGAAAAGAGCCATTAATTCTAAAGGCTATTACAAATGTTCTAAAAACTTAACTTTTTCTCAAATTTGTTTTCTTTTAAACTTTATTTTAAGTTCAGGAGAATATGTGCTGGTTTGTTACACAGGTAAACTTGTGTTGTGGGGGCTTGTTGTACTGATTATTTTATCACCCAGGTATTAAATTTGTTTTTGTATGCCAAAATAATATCATCAAACCAAGGCAAATTTTAATGAGGCAGAAATAAAAATGACATTGCATGGAAAATACAACACATTTCAATACCTAAAGGTAAAATATTAGTCCACATGCTTTATACGGGGATAAAACCATGAATATTGAAACTTGACCATGGCAAGCTCAGGTCGATAATTTGCACTTGTATACTTTTCACACTGTAATAGACTGTTTTATTCAGTAAATTCAGAGACTTTTGAACCAAGAATAAGTTGTCTATATTTAGAAAATTAGTTTAACATAATGATTACAGACTATTTCTAAACTGTTTAATGTGTGAAGATTTATACCTAATTTCTAATTAAATGACTTTATCAAAAATGTCTTGTTCAAGTTCACATTATTTCAGATATTTACCTTTTGATGACACCGGAGTGAAAATGCTTTTTGGAATTACTACCCTATCTTCTGAGTTTCTTGCCCAGTCAACCATTCCCTTCCGTCCTTTCATTGGAAAGTTGATGTCTGTTAGAACAGAGGCTGCAGGAAGCTTCTGAATACTAGCCACTATTAAAAAAGAAATAATAATTTCAACTAAACTTGCTTTACATTTTAGTGTAATCAATATTGATCAAGGTAAATCTTGCAGTATATTCAAAATAAAATTTCAAGTCAAAATTATATTTATCAGAGCAACAAAATAACTATGTCTTCTTATTAGACAAAATTTTTCATTAAGGTTGCTGAATTTTACTTATGAGTCTTAGTTTTTGTTGCTTTCAGTGGGAATCATACAATCTTGGTCAGTAATGGAGTGGATATTCTGAGAATATTAACAGGCACTGCTATATTGATTGTTCATGGTTGGTCTCTATTTTAATTGTCAGAAACTCATACTGTATTTTTAAAAAACATTTTGATTAACAGACTTGACTAATGGATTGAAATTTGCATTTAAATCTGAATTTTGTCTTAAGAAGAAATTTTCTGCATTTTCATCTGAACATTGTCTTTGGAACAAATTTTCATGGATTAGATAGGGTACCCTGAAGAAATGGAGAACAAAGCCATATTACTTTTGGAGATAGAACTATCAGAATCTATATAACAATGTCAGAATTGCAAAAGCAAAATAATATGTAGGAATAGTGATTAAATAGATTAATAATAATTCTTAAAACTTCTCTCTAAAATTGAAAGTAAAAATGTGTGTGTATAAATATATATATGTAAACAGAGAATTGTGTCCTTAATACCAATAAATATTATAATGCATATCAGAAAATGTATGAATAAGTTTAGTAATATTTTAATATATTTTATTATATTTAATAGTTATATACAAATGTATATTACATATACATTTATAATGTGTAAAACTATGATGATAAATACTCCAGAACTTCTAGATTATAAGCATTTTCAATTATGAAGTGTAATTTGTAAAACTTTTGGATAGGTCCACACTTGTTCTACATCATATTTTCAAGTGTCCCTTGGAGAATTTATACAGAAATATGATGCAGACAATTGTAAAAGCTATTGCGATTGAAAAGCTAAAGTAAAAATTCATTACACTCCTCATAAGTGAATTTCATTTAAAGGAATTTGTAATTTAAATAAGGAGGATGAAAATTAAGAATTTAACAATATTAGTTGTATAAATATATTACTGCACTACTAACCTAGTTTCAAATTAAATTGGTTATTATTAGTACATCACATTAGTGAAACTGTACTTTATTAAAGTTCTTTCAGGTGATTAGTCAATCCATTATCAGCATAGGATAGAATTTCATTTATCCTCTAATATGACATACTAAGCTTTAAAAAGTATTGTGTAAGTAATGTTAAAGGAAAGAGGGTACTGGGTAACATATAAATAAATTACAGATGTTAAATGCTGTTTTGGGATACCAGTTCTAATATAGTTTCTTTAAATTTTAAAACAATATACTTTTTGCTATCCATAAATAAGCCAGTTCATCTTTCCTACAGGGTCCAAATCTCCGCTGTATATAGATAAACAGGACAGCAAGTTAGTAGGACATTCTTTAAGCATTATTCAATGTTTAGAATTAAGTGTATCTACTGTTACATGCCTTAACTTTAACTTTCGATATCTTGGGGCTTAGAGGAAATTTATTTCACTTCTTTGCTCCAAAAACTGCTGAAAAGAAAAAAAGGCTTTCTGATTGTCATACAACTAGTTTCTATTTTAAAAGAGAATAAAAGATATATTATTGGACCCTGAGGTCTAATAATTTCTCTGTCTCCATATACATTAGATGGAAAACAAAAAACAAACAGAAAAGCATAACCAATGGATGATATTCTGTAAAGGAATGGAAAAGTCTATTAGGATCACTAATTTATGCAGTAAATCCCTTAAATTGCATAGCTTTCAGTGTGAGAAGTGCACAAAAATAAACACATATTTATTAATTATAGTTGGAATGTAATGGAAGTTTTTACTGTTTTAAGTATATACACATTCTAAGTGGTTTGAGGTGTTTGCATGGATGGTAACTAACATCCTGAAATATGTCTCTGTTTCTTAAGGTATTTTATTTCATTTCATTTTTAATTAGCAAGTCAAAATTATATATAATTATCATGTAAAGCATGTTGTTTTAAGTAAAGCATGTTGTTTAAAAATATGTATACATTGTGGAATAGCTAATTTGAGCTAATAGTATAAGTACTACCTCACACACTTTTCATTTTTTTGTGAGGTGAGAACACTTAAAATGTACTCTCTTCGCAAAATAGTTCTTAAAGTAGTATGAATCATTCAATAAATCCATTATGAAAAGGATATACTTTCATACACTGATGAGATTCACATTATACCTGTGAAATTATCACCATACATGTTTTTACAAATACGAAATTTAAAGTTATACATATTTACCTCTAGACTAGATAGGCAGACGTCTAAAATAGCAATGTGGTTCTTTATGACCCCTTAATAATAGATAAGAAAACCTATTTCCATGTAGCAAAGGTAATTTATAGATGACTTCTACTTCTTTCTTTTTCCAGTTCCTGTACCAGACACTAGATCAATCCAACCTTCAATCCCTTTCCTTCTTCAGAGTTTAACTGTCAAAACACTCAGGTAAAATTTTGATGCAGTTAACATCTTTAGGGAAATAGGAAGCTCATATGTTAAGTGAATACAAAAAGAGGTAAGATTTAAAAATGTAATGCTTAAACTACGTGTAAGTAAATATGTGCCTCATGCTGATAAAGGGACATAAATACAAAGCATAAGTGCATAATCTACATATCTTGCTTCTGTAACAATTGTTGAATTAAAACCAGTCATTGTGGGTGTTTAGAAGATGGGGCAGCTTTCCTCTAACACTAAAAAAAAAAAAAAAAAAAAAAAACAAAGAAAAACAAAAGCCTTTCTTACAGAATATTAAAGTACTTAAAATAAATCTCAAAGGACTCAGTGTCCCTGAACAAATAGGCACATCTTGAGTGCTCCAAGAATTATCCTAAATTTACTGTATCATGTTTTCATTACAACACTAGATTTGATTTCTTATGCAATAAAAATAGGTGACTCATCACTGATAAACCTTAGAGAAAAACCAGCTGCACTTCCATTTTGCGATTTTAATACTTTCATTTTGAATTTGGATAGGCAACATAAAATTCCTTTGAGAGCATCATGTCCTTTATTGGCCAAACTTTCAAACGATTCAGGTTCAGTATAGATTTCTGTTCATCAGAAAGCATAGGGAATTTTTGCAGATGGGTTTAAAAGCACATGAGCTGTTTTTCTTGGTAATCAGTGAGCACTCCTTTGATACACCAAAGCAGGATAATAACCTTTTCCCTGAGGGAACTAATGAAGTTTTGGCTGTATTGAGGTCCTGGAGGATGAGGATTCCGTCTTATTCATCCTTGTTGGGAGTGGTTCACATACAAATTGCAGGTAATATGATGCATCAGTTGTATTACGGACAAGAATGGAAGGCATGTGAAAGAAAAAGTCTAGGCACAAGAATGGAAGAGTGGAGGGATGAAGGCTGTAGGGATGAACAAAATGGACAAAAGCCAAAATGTGAGAACAGTGGTCACTACAGTAGCTCACACAGACTTATGATATGGATCCAATATCCAAATCCCTGATTTTTTAGGGTAATCATTTCTCCTAGATTTTACAGATCTGTCTGGTTTATTCCTGCTGCTTTGTATACTTATTTATAGCATCCTCTATCAGTCTCAAAAGTTTCGGTTTGAAAGATAAATTCCATGTTCATCTTATAAGTTGTATGACTGAGCAAATTGCCTAAACTCTCTGTGTCTCAAAGTCTTTTTCTGCAACATGAGAATAATATTATCCATCTACCTCACGGCACTGTTGGAGGAGCAAAAAAGTTACTATCAAGAGCTAAGAATAGTTCACCTAGCACAGGGTTTGGTGCTTGAATGGTCCCATGTCACTGTTGTCTATTATTACTGGAGCAGGTTTTCCATTATCAAATCCAAAAGAACTACCCCATAGTGTGTCCATATCATTATAACATATTTGACTATGTAGCTTACATTATTTTTTGGTTGTCCTTCAGTGATCCTAGGCATGAGATTATATATTCAAAACTTATGTTGATTATATTCATATAACAAAAGGCAGGAACTACACTAAAAATAAATAGAGCTTCTCCTTTAGCACTTAAATATACCACCCGGGAGTTACATAAGGGTTCCTTTTTACTTAATCTTCTTTCCTTTTCCCTTCATCTTTTCTTTCTTTCCTTCCTTCCTTCCTTCTTTCTCTCTCTCTCTCTTTCTTTCTTCCTCTCTTTTCTTTCTTTCTTTCTTTCTTTCTTTCTTTCTTTCTTTCTTTTTCTTTTTTATTTCTTTCTTTCATTCCTTTCTTTTTTCTTTCCTCTCTCTCCTTCCTTCCTTCCCTCTCTCCCTACCTCCCTTCTTTCCTCCTCTCCTCTCCTCTCCTCTTCTCTCCTCCCCTCTCTTCTCATCTCTTCTCCTTTCCTTTTTTTCTTTTTGAATCTGCCAGAGGGAAGGGGTTGCCTTATTTGGGTACACAAGATCAGCCAGGTTTAAAAAAAAAACTTGCCTCAATAGATGAGAGAATCACTGCATCAAGAATGTCAAATTCACTATTTCCACTGCAGTCAAGACTATAAACTGCAAAGAGCACTTCAAAAGCATTGCATTTAAGCATCAACCTAAGTGCTTAATGCAGTAACTCAAGTTCCATACACTCAGTTGATTAAAGAAAACACTCATGCAATGGCACCTCATCATCATAAACAAATGTTTCAGGGGATACAAAATAACTTTAAGGACTGTCTTAAAGACCATCCTTTTTATTGTTGCTTTATACTGATGTTTCCAATATATTTGAAGTTTGCATCATTTTTCATGTTGATTCAGAGGAAACAACTTACAAACGGAAACTTGACTCATCAATAGTAGAAAATTGCCCAGTTATCAAAATGGAATTGTTTGTGGAAAACATCACTCAATATCACTAGATGGTCACCTGTACTGTTTTGAAATTCTGTAAGAAAAATACAGGGTCAGGAGAGAATGATGCATTGCCTCAGTGTGTTAGAAAAGCATCTATTTGTTTTGTTAGTGTATCCATAGCAAGCACACAGGAACTGAATTGAGTCTACATGTAGTATCACTCACTTGGCATTAACAGTTTTTTTAAAAACATGACTTATATATTTACATAGCAATGCTAAGTACCTTGTAAAATACTAAAGGCATATGGGAGGGAAGGGAAGGATAGCTAACATTTATTGAATACTTGTATGACTCTGGTAATCTTCATTAATTTCTTACTTCATTCAACAGTATTTACCAAATGCCTCCTCTGTGTTAGGTACTGTTCCTAGCACAGCATTTGGCCAAATGCTTTACACACGATACCTTAGTGTATTAGGCTGTTCTCGTGTTACAATAAAGAACTGCCCGAGACTGGGTAATTTATAAAGGAAAGAGGTTTAATTGACCCTCAGTTTTGCAGGGCCACAGAAACTTCAGGAAACTTACAATCATGGCAGAAAGGGAAGCAAACATGTCCTTCTTCACATGGCAGCAGAGAAAGAAATAAGTGCCCAGTGAAGCGGGAAGCCCCTTATAAAATCATCAGATCTCATGAGAACTAATTAATTATCATAAGAACAAGATGGGGCAAATCACCACCATGCTACAATTATCTCCACCTGGTCCCTCCCACGACATGTGGGGATTATGGGAACTACAATTCAAAATGAGATTTGGGTGGGGACACGGCCAAACCATATGACTTAGTTAACATTTAAAACATCATGGCCAGGCATGGTGGCTCACATCTGTAATCCTCACACATTGGGAGGCCAAGGCAGGATCCCTTGAGCCCAGGAGTTCAAGTCCAGCCTGGGCAATATAGTGAGACCCTATATGTTTTAAAAAAATATATATACACACACACACACACACACACATATATATATGTATATATGTCAGGCATAGTGTTGCACACACAGCTAGGGAGGCTGAGGTGGGCGGATCCCTTGAGCCCTGGAGGTCAATGCTGCTGTGATTGTACCACTGTACTCTAGCCTGGGCTACAGAGTGAGACTCTCAAAAAAAAAAAAATTCCTACAAGCTATCTTTATTAGCAACATCCTTATCATTACTATCAAGATGCTCATTTTACAAATGAGGAGGCACACTGTGATTTTGCAATGTGTGGTGCAATGTGATTTTATGTATCAAATTGACAGCAAATTTATTTTGCCTCATTGTAATATGTTCTACTATGTATAAAAGATAGACATACTGATTTCATTTG
>NW_012101776.1:3445413-3447393 GCF_000951045.1 Mandrillus leucophaeus
CTAGCAAAGCATTTGGCCAAATGCTTTACACACGATACCTTAGTGTATTAGGCTGTTCTCGTGTTACAATAAAGAACTGCCCGAGACTGGGTAATTTATAAAGGAAAGAGGTTTAATTGACCCTCAGTTTTGCAGGGCCACAGAAACTTCAGGAAACTTACAATCATGGCAGAAAGGGAAGCAAACATGTCCTTCTTCACATGGCAGCAGAGAAAGAAATAAGTGCCCAGTGAAGCGGGAAGCCCCTTATAAAATCATCAGATCTCATGAGAACTAATTAATTATCACAAGAACAAGATGGGGCAAATCACCACCATGCTACAATTATCTCCACCTGGTCCCTCCCACGACACGTGGGGATTATGGGAACTACAATTCAAAATGAGATTTGGGTGGGGACACGGCCAAACCATATGACTTAGTTAACATTTAAAACATCATGGCCAGGCATGGTGGCTCACATCTGTAATCCTCACACATTGGGAGGCCAAGGCAGGATCCCTTGAGCCCAGGAGTTCAAGTCCAGCCTGGGCAATATAGTGAGACCCTATATGTTTTAAAAAAATATATATACACACACACACACACACACACATATATATATGTATATATGTCAGGCATAGTGTTGCACACACAGCTAGGGAGGCTGAGGTGGGCGGATCCCTTGAGCCCTGGAGGTCAATGCTGCTGTGATTCCACCACTGTACTCTAGCCTGGGCTACAGAGTGAGACTCTCAAAAAAAAAAAAATTCCTACAAGCTATCTTTATTAGCAACATCCTTATCATTACTATCAAGATGCTCATTTTACAAATGAGGAGGCACACTGTGATTTTGCAATGTGTGGTGCAATGTGATTTTATGTATCAAATTGACAGCAAATTTATTTTGCCTCATTGTAATATGTTCTACTATGTATAAAAGACAGACATACTGATTTCATTTGAGAAAATAAAATTCTCACTGATCAGTCAGGAGATCATAATTAGATACCAGTAAAGAGTAGTGGTTATCAAAAGGGGAAATGCATATATGCTCAGTTTAATTTGCCTACTACAATCTTTATGTTCTAACATTTCTATGAAAAATCATATTTTAGGATTTTGCAACAGTGGTCTGTAAGAAACGTTCAGTTATTTATACAGACATTTCTTCTTGTTGTCCTCTGCACCCTACTCTCCTCATCTATTATTATTTCTGTCCCAAAAGGCTGGGATTGAAATATTCAGGACGTAGAAAAAGAATAGGATTGCTGGAGAGTAACATGTAGCCATCACTTGCCTGGAAACAAAGCAGCTAGGAGGGCATCTGCAAGGACCACAGTGCCCGAGAGAGTTCTAACAGCTTGACCTCCACCATCACCATTACATAGGTTAAGATCTCTAAGTCCCAGAAGTATCCTCACACAGAGATTTAGATGGGAAACATTCTTCACCTTAGGAGTTTATAATTACTTTTTAAAGAGAAAGAGCATGATTCTTCGATACTCAAAAGTAGACAAACTAAAAGGCCAGTCAAGAAAGTAACTATGTAGCCTTTTATGGGTTCATTTTTCAACTTGTTAGTTTTTAATAATGTAATATATATATATAGAAACTTTAAATAATTAGCTATTTTGCATATCCCTTTTCAACACAGGAAAATAAACTTGTAAATTATTTATGACTTATCAACTTCGAATTCTTGTGTGTGTGTGTTTTTCTTTTTCTTTTTTGTCCATTAGTCATTTCAAAGCCTGGGCATCTCTGGGCAGTGGGGCACATTTTTGCCTTTTGCTCAAGGGTTCCCTGCCAGACTTCAGCGCTCTCCATTGAGGACTCCCTCAGCTTCCTCTCAGGCCACTCCTACTTTCTCAGCATTTAATAATGTTGGTGTACAGGGTGCACCCAGAGCCATGTACACAACTCTTGTAAGTTTTCTTGGCACGCAGCCACACCCATTCACTAACATATTGTGAAAGTTGTCTGAATCAAAATGGAGT
>NW_012101776.1:3451508-3458862 GCF_000951045.1 Mandrillus leucophaeus
AAAAAAAAAAAAAAAAAAAAAAGGAACTACTGAAACTTTAACAGGCTGTTTTTGAAGATGATAATTATTCTTTAAAGAGAAATAAATTTAAAACTTCTCAGTTTTGTCACTTATTTTGTTATCTATTGAATGCTTATTCTTTCTATGCTACACATAATATAATGGAGAAATTTTAGGTGATCATAGCACCTTCCTTTTAGTTTTCAAGAAGAGTATGTTTTATGGACTTTTAGAAACAGATACTTATAAATGTTCATCTTCTTTACACAAGTAATTCATGATTTCGATCCATACATGAACACAAAATAAAATGTGATAGAAGTAATTTTTGCATGATTCTCTGAAGATTAAAAACAAATCAATATGGAAAATGCCTTAGGAAATAAATCCCCCCGCTTTCCTCAACCAGTAAGATTACGAACAGCATTCCTGCAGAGGAAAGAGCATTAGATGATAATCAACCAAGTACAAAACAATGAGAGCTTGTGTATATATAGCATTATTAACTCACAGTGTGTGTGTGTGCGTGTGTGTGTGTGTATTCATCATATGTTATTTGATACTCAAGGGTGTTCAATCCTTATTAGAGAAATAAGTCAGGAATCTAAGAGGAGTTAGGCACCAATGCAGGCAAAAAACAACAACAGGAGGCAACAATGCAAGGACTTCCCAAGATAGCAAATCACTCATTCCCAGAAGAGCAGTGACATTGAAAAGTGTTATAACTTAACAAAGGAAAAGAGATCATTGTAGACAGAAGAATTCATTGTATACATTTATTATCCAACAAACCTCTATTGAGGCCCTATAGTATTCTTTGGACTATTCTAGCAATGAAGAATTTAACAAATGAACAAATACACCTGTGAAAAAAGTCCCTATCGTCATGGGACTGGCATAGTATTTGGAGAGAGACAGACAAGGAACAACTAAACAAAATGAGATAGAAGGTCAGTAATGAAAAATGAAAGATGATGTATTAGGCTTGGCAAGCTATACTAAATAGAGAAAGCTTCTCATGTAAGCTGACATTTGTGCAGATATCTAAAAGAAGTCAGGTGGGAAGCTATGAAGATCTTGAGAAAATGACACAATAGAGCAAGAACTTAGGAAAGACTCACTTTTAGAGGATAAAGAGAAACAAATAGGGAAAGATACCACCAAAATCAGTGGTGACAGAAAGAAAGAGAGAGACAGGAAGGCAGAGAGAGAGAGACAGAGAGAGAGAGAGAGAGAGAGAGAGAGAGAGAGAGAGAGAACAACAACAGCGCATTAACTTAGAAAGGGATAGTTTAATAATGAGAGGATGGTTTTATAAGGAGTCAAAGGCTTTATAAGTATTATGTAGAATAAAGAACAGCCTTTGGATTCAAAAAATGAAAACTATACACTAAAATTTGTTTTACATTTAAACCATGTTCTATAACAGGAGTTGACAAACTTCTTTCTACAACGAACTAAAACGTAAATATTTTCAGTTCTGTAGGCTATCAGGCCTCTGTTGCAACTACCTAACTCTGCAATTATGATGTGAAAGCAGCCACAGACAATTCATAAATAAATGATCATGCAAGGAAATATGGTATTTAGTCATATAAACAAAGCCAATATTGAGATTCTTTAATTCAACAAACGTTTACTAATTAGAACCCTTTATTTTCCACTACCAAAGCACTTTCTTCCACAGTCTTTCCCATCTTACTAGAAGGTGTCACTGTGTACTCAGACATTCAAACCATACATTTGGGGATCATTCTTTATTTCTGATTTTTGTCGCCCCCTACATCCCACCCATCAACATGTCTTCTTGGTGTTATTTCTGGAATGTGTCTTCAATCACTGCATTTCCCTCTGTCTCCATTCCATAACCTGCCAAAAGCCACCAGAATCTCTCAACTGAATTAATTCAAGAGCTGTCTGACTGGCTTTCTTTATTTTACTCCTGCCCCTAAATTCTTTCTCTCATAAACCAGAGTTATCATTTTTAAATATAAAGCAGGTTATGACTTTTTCTTACTTGAAATAATTCAATGACTGGTCAGTGCTCCTAGAAAGAAACCCAAATCCTAGCTTGAACTACAAAGCTCTGCATTGCTTGGCTCTGTACATCTCTGCAGTCACATTATGCATGGCTGTCTTGTTTGGTGATCATGACTAAGATGCACAGATCTTTTCTACCACAGGGCTTTTCTTTCTAACTAGAACATTCTTTCCTCGTACTTATTCATGGGTCTCTGCTAAATTATTTTTCCCTTAGCTTGGTCTGTCCTAACTGCCCCATATAAAGATATCCAAGCCCCAATTTCTCTCTATTATGTAATTCTGTTTTTTTACATAGACTTACTCATTTTCTGCCTCCCACACTAGATTTTAAATTCCAAAAGGATGGGCATTTTTCTGTATATTGTTATGTGCTAACATCTTAGCATATAGTGAGTTTGGTGCAATAACTATCCACATGTTTTTAATAGATGAGGTTTACCAAGGGCTTAATTAGAAGCAGTGAGTTTAATATGATCAACTTGTGCCCTGGAGTCAACCAGGCCTAGTTTTCCATTTACTTTGTGAACTTTGGCAAGCCATTTAATTGCTGTTCACTTCGACCATCTGTAAAAATCAATAACCTTTCACTAGGATTAAGTTGGAGGCAGTTAACTCACTCCTTGTACACAGATTCAATTCATGACAACTCTTTTTTATTCTTCACTTTAACCATTCTCTGCCTTATATAAAATGCTGTGGAAGATCTGAAATTAAGAAAGAAAGAGTCCTTGCATTTAAAGAGACTACAATGTAGTGAAAGACATACTTCACACAGTATCTTAAGTACGGGAAGAATAGGTATAAGACATTTTCTTCTTAACTCCAGACCTAATACTAAACTGTCTACTTGGACTTTTTCATTGAATTTCTTCAGGCATCTCAAATGTGATGTATCCAAAGCTCAACTCTGGATTTCCACCCATTATTCATCAAAATATGCATTCCCTATGTAATCTTTCTCATTTCTGTAAACAGCACCTCCATCGACCCTGTACTCAAGCCAGAAATCCATAAGTTACCCTTGACACATCTATGTCCTCACTTCTTGAATCAAATTCATCATTGTACTTACTGTTTCACTTCTAAAACACAGTTTAAAATTGTCTTCTCATGCCCATGTTGACTGTCACACAGTAGTCCATCAGACCCTATGTAAATTAAAACAACTCACTATGTTCCCTGCTTCCATTGTTGTGCCTTTCCCATTTATTCTCCACACTGCAGCCAGCATAGGTTTTAAGTATAAATTGAATCATGTTGTTCCCAGGTTTCCAGTTATATTTGTATAAGATACGAAATCCTTTTCAGGGTCTCCCTAGCCTGGTCTCTAACTTCTTCCTCTATGTTAGCTCATGACCTTTTCCATTAAAAATTATTCTTCAGTCATACTTTCAGTCTTTCATTTCAACCAGCTCCTCTCTTGGCTAATTATTATATTGGGTCCTGGCTTGTTTATGGATCTGTAGATACTTACTTAATCTTATAAAAAAACAAAAACAAAAACAAAAACAAAACAAAACAAAAAACATAGGTCCTATACCTTTTTTCAAAATAGGGAGAACTGAAGTATGTGTGCCTAATCAAATAAATTTTTTGAAGAGAGAAAAGGGGTAATAACAGCAATAGAAGACACCATTTACTAAGCAGTTAAATGCTCGTACCAGTGTATTCCCTCATTTGATCCCACAACACACTCTGAACCAAGCACAATTAATTATATTTTATAGACTAATTTTGGATCATAAAGAAGCAAAAACATATCTTAGTGGTATTATAGTAGAGATTCATGAGTTTGTAGTTGGAATTATGAACAAACTAAAGAATGATGATTAATAAAATTAATACATCAACTCTATATTTGAAAACATCATGTCTTTCCCATATGAAGCAATAGACTATTAAGGACACTAAAATTCAGAAAATAATTTTGGTCTTTGGATTATTAAACAAACAGTCCCCAAACAAACAATATCTTACTCTCCAACCCCACAAACACACACTCTATGATCAAACTGAGTCTTCTATTTCACTTTATATAGCTATGATCTTTTTAACTATATAAAATTTACCAGTGAACACTAACTGAGTTCCACAAACACTGAGTGTTCATTAGTAAATTCTATATAGCTAAAAAGAGCATATCAACCAATTATAAATTTGTTTCACCTATGTAGTCTAAATTATATTACAAAATAATATATTTGCTTCTTGGTTAAGAAATTATTTAAAAATAAATATTCCATATTTCTAAAATTCTGTGATTTTAAAGATATTTTAGATTTTCAGAACACATTTTAAATATAATAGATGTTATTTTGGGGCAATAAGGTAAGTATTTGGAGTTAGGGAAAATTAAAAGGTAAACAATCAGGGAATTAATTTGGAAAAAGCAAAAGGTGATTATATAAAAAGTAGAGAGGAAGGTCAGACTCTGTAATAAAAAGTACAGATTCTTCAAAAGGAGGAAGGTTCATATTTCAAAGAGGAAAACTATAGCTAAATGGAGATTGAAGATGCTTACTAAACATTTTATAGTAATAAAGAAAAGGCTTTAGTATCCTAGTCTCAATATGTATTCCTACTTCATTTGAGAACCCTGTTAATAAATTCAATGAATCAGGTTTTGTCTGAATTCAGAATATACATTTGGGAATATAACCTATCATCCATTATAAATCACTCCCTTATGAACAGTTTGCTTCTACTTTGTAGTCATCAGCTATGCCTTCAATACAATACCGTCCAGTACAGACAAGTATATACCTTTTAAATCTTGCTATTGTAGGATTCTCAATTCACTTTAACTTTCATTAAAAGGTATCTTCATTCTTTAATGTAACTTTGAAAAAAACCACCTAATTTTTCCTTAAGCCTGTAGTATGAATTTTAATGATATCCAAAACAACTGCATATCTGGTTCAAACACTGATAAGTATTTTAGAAGATACACACACAAACACACATTCCTACCTGCTCTCTCGTGTACATATGCCATAGATCCAAACAAAAGACCAAATTAAAAATATATGCTAAACTAGTCATATAAGAAATTATTTATATTTCTAAAGTTAAAGCTGTTCATATGGAAAATTTAATTGCAATGCAAAAGAACAAAAATATGTTTGACTATTCAAAAGACTTCTGTTAAGGATAAAAATGAACTAATTCATTTATAAATTTCAGAGAATGTAGCAATACTACAGAATTATTTGATGCATTTATAGCGATAATCAGCAAAATTTTGCAGACCACAGTTGATGGAGTATATGTTAAGGAAAGAATATAAAATTAAAGCAGAAACTATTTATTTGTATGAATCATTCAAGAGAGCTAGTATCTGACTAATGACAAATAACTGCATAGAAGAATCGCTTTTTAAGATAGTAAAATGCCAAATGCCATTGAAATCTTCATGGGCCCTAACTGCCATTACAGCAGAGAAGGCAACCGTAAAACAGCCAGACAGCACACATGGTTTTCTAGATTGGTCATAATATCGGCCTAGAAGTCTGGGATCTGGGTCTTCCTTGTAAAGTACACAATAAGTATAATATTTGGATTATTTTTTAAATGTAGAATACTAAATGTAAGTAAAAACTTTAGAAGCTCCCTAGAGGAGTGGACTGTGGCTGTAAGGGACTGAGCAGCTTAACCAAAGTCACATAACAAATCAGTAGCACAGCCCATATTTGGTCTTGTGTTTGTATGTGCTAAATATATGTTACCTTTACTCTTGACAACTATACAGGGGAGATAACTTCCAGAAGGCTAGTTAGTCACGGTATAGTCAAGGTTTGCAGCCAGATGTCTAACTCCAAAGCTAGCATGTTTTAAAAGACACAAAATGGCATCCTTACTTGCACTGACATAAAAGCACCAGTCTTCAATCTGAGCCAGAATTTTTAGTTTTCAATTCACATGAGTATTTATTTATTTGGAATTCAGTGAAGGAAGCAAAGGAGAAAAGGAATAATTTAGTCCAGATTTCTTGGTATAATAAACAAATTAAGACCTTTGAAAAGGTGAACTGAAATAGAAAAAAAAAATGAAAAATTGTTAAAAGGGAGTCAATACCTCTTTTCTCTTCACTGGTTATTGTTAAATAGGCAGACCACTATTTCCATAGAGATGAGCGATTATTACCATAGAAACAGTTAAACTGTTATTGTTTTTTATATTCACACAAACTCACAGTAGCATCCTTTTAGTTCATTTGAAGAGCAAAGTTGAAAAGAAGGTATATACATAACTTTACTAATTTCAAATCATTGCAATATAAAACCAATAAAAATCAGAAGTAATATTTTATAAAATTCAAAATTTGTTTTCAATTGACTTTAGATTTCACTTTCCCATTTATGTTATTGGTGTGAATCTACCAGATTTTGAAGGAGTTTATCTCAAAAATAACAATGAAGTCAACCAGGGAAGACCTATAATTCCAAGATCTTTCATATATGAGGTCTCCAGGGAAACAGAAAGCCACTTGCTGCTTAGTTTCCCATATGGTCTTCTTGCTCAATCCTATCTTTAAAAACATTTTCCTAATTAAAATCCTCTGAAGATCTCTTGAACTAAGGCAAAGCACCATCCCCTTGATGCAACACTTCTCTTTATACCTTCCCTATGGCACACAGGTCGTCAAAAACTTTTTTGTAGAAACTCATGCTCTTCATAGAAAATAAAGAAAACTTCCAGAACAGTGGCTGACATTCTTAATCCTAACACTTTTGGAGGCCAAGGTGGGAGGATCTCTTAAGCCCAAGAGTTCAAGACTAACTTGGGCAATATGGCAACCCAGTCTCTACCAAAAATACAAAAATTAGCCTGGTGTGATGGTGCATGACTATAGTCCCAGCTACTCAAAAAGCTGAGGCAGGAGGATCACTTGAGCCCAGGAGGTGGAGGTTGTAGTGAATTTAAGTCATGCCAGTGCACTCCAGCCTGAGTGGCAAATTAATAACCTGTCTCAAAATGAAAAAAAAAAAAGAAAGAAAGGAAAGAGAAGAAAGAGAGACAGAGACAGACAGAAAGAGGGAGAGGAAGAAAGAAAGAAGAAAAAGAAAGAAAGAAAGAAAGACAAGAAAGAAAGAAAGACAAGAAAGAAAGGAAAGAAAGAAAGAAAGAAAGAAAGAAAGAAAGAAAGAAAGAAAGAAAGAAAGAAAGAAAGAAAGAAAGGAAGGAAGGAAGGAAGGAAGGAAGGAAGAAAGAAAGAAAGAAAGAAAGAAAGGAAGGAAGGAAGGAAGGAAGGAAGGAAGGAAGGAAGGAAGGAAGGAAAGAAAGAAAGAAAGAAAGGAAAGAAAGAAAGAAA
>NW_012101776.1:3459192-3474784 GCF_000951045.1 Mandrillus leucophaeus
AGAGAAGAGAAGAGAAGAGAAGAGAGAGAAAAAAAGAAAGACAAGAAAAGAAGAAAAAGGAAAGAAAAGAAAAAGAAAATTCAAACCCAAAATGTTTGTGGCTATGTCTACATGTTTTGTTTTGTTTTATTTTGTTTTGTTTTATTATACTTTAAGTTCTGGGATACATGTGCAGAATATGTAGGTTTGTTTTATAGTTATACACGTGCCATGGTGGTTTGCTGCACCCATCAACCTGTCATCTACATTAGGTATTTTTCCTAATGCTATCCCTCCCCAACCCCTGACTCCCCAGACAGGCCCTGGTGTGTGATGTTCCCATCCCTGTGTCCATGTGTTCTCATTGTTCAAATCCCACTTATGAGGGAGAACATGCAGTGTTTGGCTTTCTATTCCTGTGTTAGTTTGCTGAGAATTATGGTTTCTGGCTTCATCCATGTTCCTGCAAAGCACATGAATTCATCCCTTTTTATGGCTGCATAGTGTTCCATTGTGTATATGTGCCACATTTTCTTTGTCCAGCCTATCATTAATGGGCATTTGGGTTGGTTCCAAGTCTTTGCTATTGGGAATAGTGCCGCAATAAACATATGTGTGCATGTGTCTTTATAGTAGAATGATTTATAATCCTTTGAGTATATATCCAGTAATGGGATTGCTGGGTCAAATGGTATTTCTAGTTCTAGATTCTTGAGGAATCACCACACTGTCTTCCACAATGGTTGACACTCCCACCAACTGTGTAAAGCATTCCTATTTCTCCACGTCCTCTCCAGCATCTGTTGCTTCCTGACTTTTTAGTGATCACCATTCTAACTGGCATGACATAGTATCTCACTGTGGTTTTGATTTGCATTTCTCTAATGACCAGTGATGATGAGCTTTTTTTTTACATATGTTTTGTTGGCTTCATAAAGGTCTTCTTTTGAGAAGTGTCTGTTCATATCCTCTACCAACTTTTTGATGAGTTGTGTGTTTCTTTCTTGTAAATTTGTTTAAGTTCTACATGTTAACATGGAAGAAACTCAAGAATTCTTGGCCTGTATCCTTACTGGAAATCTTAATTTTTGAAGTCATGTTTTCTATTTGAGGACAGCTTTCACAATTCATGTCTGGTATGGCAAGATATACTATTCAAGCATACTCCTTCACCATCACTATTTCTGTTACAGTCATTTCACTCTTTGGTCCATAAGCTCTTTTCTCATACATTGTACAGCTACAGGAGAAGTCAGCTTTTCCTCTACTTTTCCTATTCATGTTCCCAATGCTGCTGCACATTAATGTGCATTCTCTATATCATACATTTGCAACCTAATTCTGTGTGACCTCCTTAGGTTTCTTTAGACTATGAGTATTTTCTTAGTAAATAAAAAATTCAAAAGAAATTATGTGCTTTAGAATGAAAGGTTTGGCCCTCTATTTATGCCCTCTCTCCTAAACAGTTGCTGGAGGGATGGAGACTGAAGGAGTAACAAGCAAATTCACATTTTCATTATCTAAGATATGGTATAAAAGATTTACGAAAGCTTAATTTGTGTAATTAGCCAGAAAAATAATTTCAAAATTTTTAACAAAGTAGATAGATATGAAGACTATTAGCAGAAAAGAAAACAAATGGTCAGGAGTTATTTCACCTCGATGCAGAAATATAGAACAGATGAGTATGGTTTCCCTAGAGTCACATAATAAAAAAATTACACTGAAGTTCATTATATAACAGAAGTAGGTTAGAGTGTGGTTGGCTGAGCAAGATAATGAAACAAATCTTTAACTCTGGATTACCAAGATGCAAAGGGGAAAAAACTGCACCCACTCTGAATGGGAGGCACTGATGTCGGACAAATTATGTGGGTACCCCTCTCACCCAGTCTGAAAGGTTGTGAAGAGTAAATAGCATCATGAATATTGGTGAAAACATTAATTTGGGGCATGTTATGAAATATTAAGGATGCCATAACTTTTCTTAGAAAGCTTGAGTAATAAATGGGGAAAAACAAATAAAAATACCTTTCTTTATATTGTACTCAAATGGTACTTGTGAAGGAAGTTCAGAAGTTTAAGGTTAGAAATTGGCATAATATCTGATAATATAGAAAGTTTAGAGCATTTGGGTTACTCAAAACAAAAAAGAGTATTAACAACGTTTTCAAGTTTCTCAGGGAAAAGAAGCATTATTTAATAATGACACCATGAATAATTGTGTCTTTGAGCATGGCTGTTTAAAACAGATAAGATAAATTTAGAAATGTTATGTTACTATTTTTTTCACACCAGTTAACTTCTAAAAGAATGCAGGCCTACTAATAAATTGAAACATCATAACATGATCAGTGTTTTCGACATTAAGGTCCAGGGTTATAACTATAAGAGCAGTTCTATTACAAATAACATTTGTAAAGCTGTAGAGATGAAGATGTTTTGCAAATATATTTCCAACTTAGACAACAGACTTCTATGGTATTCTTATTTTTAAGTTTTTATTAAAACAAAACAAACCAAAACAGAAAACAGCTTTCAAAAGAATGGAGCTGACTACTTTCTTGCTGGACTTGGTTGAGACTTAAGAGTTCTATTCTAAAGGCTTCATGGCCTTCCAATTAAAAAAGAAACACAAAAATGGTAAGGAAAGTAGGATTTATTTCATTTGTTAGCTGGCAACTCAATATGAGTTACAAAGTCATTTTAATGAACAATTTCATTCTGGCTTTTGCCCAAGGATTTGTATGGTGGGATGATGACAGAATGCTGATGGCTTCTGAGGATAAAATTGCTCAGTCTCCTTGAGAACAGTAAAAATGAAATGGGCTTAAACCACAGGAGCAAGGATTTGGGTTGGAGTTAGGAAGGATAACATATTTTTAAAAAGCCAAAATAAAACTGCTTTGAATTCTAAACTTTACAGGCATTCGAATTGCTGCCAAAGTAAATTTTTGATATAAATCTGTCTTGCTTCTGTAGTTGGGTTCTTGGGGATGCAGTGGAGACATTTCCTTGAGTGCTCTACTTCTTCCACACTCTATTTCTAACTATCAGCAAGCTCTTTCAGATCAACAACTAAAATATCTTCAGCATCTGACTCCTTTTCACTATTTCACTGTCACTTGACCCAAACCTCTGCTCTCCCACCTGAGTAAGCACAGCACTGCCCTTCCTATTTTCACTCAAGCGCCAAATAGTCTATTATAATATCTCCACTTCATAGTCAGAATGAGTCTTTTATACCTAAATCAGATAATAATCATGTGCCACATGATGTCTTGGTCACCTATGGACCCAATAAATGATGGTAGTCACATAAAATTATAATGCACCTGAAAAATTTTTGTTGCTTAGTATTTACTATGCTGTACATTTTACCATTATTTTAGGGTGTACTCCTATTTAAGAAAAAAAGTTAACTATAGAACAGCTTCAGGCAAATCCCTCAGGAGGTATTCCGGAAGAAAATAGTGTTATCATAGGAGATGCCAGCTCCATGCATGTTATTTCCCCTGAGGACCTTTCAGGTGGACATGATCTGAAGGGGAAGACAGTGACATTGATGATCTTGACCCTGGGTAGGGCCTAGGCTAATGTGTGAATTCATGTCTTGGGTTTAACAAAAAAACTAAAAATCTAAAATTTAAAAGTGAAAAATAGAAAAAAGTTTTATAGAATAAAGACATAGAGAAAGAAAATAATTTTACACCTGTACAATATGTTTCTGCTTTAGGCAATGTATTATTACAAGAGTCCAAAAGTTAAAAAAACTAAAAGTTTATAAAGTAAAAGAGTTGCAGTTAGCTAAGGTTAATGTATTATTGGAAAATATATATTTTTATAAATGTAGTGTAGCTTATGTGTACAGTGTTTATAAAGTCTACAGTAGTGAATAGTAATTTCCTAGGCCCTCACAGTCACTCCCTACTCACTCACTGACTCATGCAGAGCAACATGGAGCTGTAGGCTCCATTAATTGTAAGTGCCCTATGCAGGTGTACCATTTTTAATATTTTATACCAAATTTGTACTACAGCTTATCTATATTTAGGTACACAAATATTTACCCTTGTGTTACAGTTGCCTACAGTATTCAATACGTAACATGTTGTATAGATTTGTAGCCTGGGAGCAATAGGCTATCCCCTGTAGCCTAGACGTGTAGTAGGCTCTACTATCTAGGTTTGTGGAAGTACATTCTATGATGTTCACACAACAAAATAATCTAAGGATGAATTTCTTAGGCTGTATCCCCTTAGGTAAATGACAAATACTTGTTAAGCATTTTGTATTCCTTTCACACCTCAGACAAATACCTTATAGTTTCTCTTCCCACTCCTTTTCTGACTTCATTTCCTCCCACTGCTCCTCCCTCAGCTATTCCAGCACTAGTGGTTTTCCCCAGTTCCTCCAATATATGAAGCACATGAGTGCATCACGGTCTTTGTACTTACTGTTTCTTCTGTCTGGAGTGTTCTGCCCCTGCATATCACTGCATCTCATGCTCTAAAGGTTCAGTACTACATTCAAACATCACTTTGAAAATGAAAGGCCCTCCCTGGTCATCCTCCTTGAAATGACACTGCTCTCTTGACTCATTAACTGCTCACTCTGTCGACTGCTTTATTCCACTGTGTAACAATTACAACCACTGGACATGTTTGATGGCATTGGTTTGACACCTGTATCTCTACTACAAAACATAAATTCCGTGAGAGCAAGAGGTTTGTCTAATTCGTTCACTGAGAAATCTTCTAGGGCAAAACATGGTACATATTTACTGAATGATTGTCTGAGACCTCTTAAAGCTGGTTAAATCCATGAATCATTACCAATCTATCACACTAGTACTAGGGAGCACCTTAGCCTGGGGTTCAGTTGTGTGCAAGAAAGCCTATCACACACCTGGGCAGTTTGTCTTGTTTGTTCCTAACAGGGTCTGATATAGCCTTTCACAATGTCAACCTCCCTAGTGCTTCCACCCCAACCATATGGAATTAGAGGATCCTAGTAAATACCATGAGATAATTTTTATTAAATGAGAAGCAATCAAAGAACTCTACGGCTGCATATCAAAGTTTAAAACTATGTTTGAACTGCTTGTTTTCTCAGGAAACCAGTATGTTAGCACAATAAAGAAACAGATATTTTTAGTTGTATTTTTTTTCCTGACCTACAGAAAAACACCCACTAGCTTCAGGTGTTTAGCAAGGGTGGTAAAGAGCCAGAAGACAGAGATAGAACTTAACACATTTAGACTCAAATCTAGCTGACTGAACCAACATCAGGTGCTACAAATAAAAATACCAAAAAAAAAAAAAAAAAAGTTAAATTGTGTATTTTTCAGGCATGGTATCAACAGACTACAAATGTCACATTTTTAAAGAAAGCTAATCAAACAAGAGATGGGGATGTGTGAATCACGAAACTAAGCAGCAACACAAAGGAAAATAAGCCTAGAAAGAAAAGTCACTATATTTTAGAATAATATTGTCAGACTGAAAGTTGGTTTCTCTATTAAAGAACAAGATTTTCTACCAAAGGAATGATTAAGTTTGCCAGTGAATATAAGAAAGAACACAGGTTCGGTGCTGATGAAAAGGCATTGCACAGAGAAAGGAGATGTCAACATTGTATCACACCATTTTTCAGGTTGAATTTGGATTCAATTTCAGAAAACATCAACTATGGATTTTCATCCTGACAAACCTAATATTTAATATTTTCTAAACCAACAAGACACAGGAATATTTACCTTTTCAAAGAAAAATATCTTACTATAATGCTTTCAAGGCACTAGCCTTATTAGATTTCTGGATAACTAAATTGATACGTTTTAGATTCTTGTATCTGTTAGGGCTTATATATCAGAAGAACTTTTGAAATTCCTTACAACTAATAATTATAACATTCTGTATTTGAAGATCTTATTTAGCCTAAAACCATTCCCTTCTTATTTGATATTTTCAGCATCAAATAATTCCTAAGGAACAGTTGTGAAATAGCTGTAAGTGGGTGTAGCAACATTCATCTATCTAAAGTAAATTCATAAAGATTACTGTATCAAAATGTTAAGGGTGTAATGCATTGAAACCACATAAATAGCTTGAAAATTTAGGTCCTGTTCACTGTGCTGCACTTTTCCTTAATAATTTTCATGTTATAGAATTGATAATTCCATAATATTTATCTTAATTCTTAAGATACTGAACTTTATTAGCAATTGATATTAAGTATAGCAATCAATTTGAAACGTTCTTTCCATTTTATTAATTATAGGACACTGATTTTATTCTGTATTGTTCTGGAACTCCTTATACCTACTACCTCTAATCGTTATTATTCTGACACCAACTTTCATTCTTTGTTTTTAATGTAGATATCACCTTACGTCTCTTCTATCTTATTATTGTATTGATAATTGAAAAAAACTTTCATGGCTTCAACTATCACTTTTATGCAGTTGATCACCAAATGTGTACTTATAGATTTGACTCCTCTAATAAAATCCAAGTTCTCATTTTATTTTTTCCACTTGGGGGCTATACTTGTCTAAATATTAATATGTCAAAAATACTCACAAATGTGTGTTGAATAAACCTAATCTCAATCCCTCCATTCTCTCTCACATCCCAGTCAGTTATGGAATCCTATCAATTCTAGCCTCAGACAGAGTCTCAAATTCATACCCACATGTCAGTTCCTATTCTTACCACCAGCAATTCCTGTCTTCATTGTCTCCCACATGAATTACTATTAAAAGCCTTCTCTCTACATTTGGACTCACTATGTTGATGGTGCTTCCCAATTTCAATCAATTCCATTTTCTCATCTTACACATGTTCTCCCAAAGCACAACTCTTACCAGGTAAAGATTCAGTGACTGCCTATTATCTTTAGAATTCAGAACCATGTATCAACCTGCCTTTCCAACTTTATATTACTTCCTTCACTTCTATACATATGTGCTTTTATTAAAATAGATCACTTTTCCCCCAAGCACAATTTCAACTTTGACATCTCTATATCATCTTTGCTAACAGAATGTTCTGGACTGTAACCATCTATTTGCTACCTGCTCTTCTTTATGTTGACTTATCAACAATTCAGTCATTCTTCAAAGTCTACATTAAATGCTTCCTTCTCTAAGAAGTTTTTCTTGATCCTTACACAGAACAACATCTCCGGAAATAAAGTACTAACATTTGGCTTATATGACACATATCAAAGTGTATTTGATGTTTATTTATTGATGTAATTCTTTACTGTCTACAACTAGACTGCAATTTACTTGCAGGCTAGAAGATTAGTCATTTATTTTAATGACCTGAATCACTTAGCAAAGGCTTTGCTTATAGTAAGAGAAAAATTCTTTTTGTCTGTACTTGAACGTAGTCAATGGGTGAGTAACATTGACACATCACTGATCTTCCTTGAATTCAGTTCAATGAATGCAATTCTAGTTCTAGGTTCTAAACTAACACAATTTCTAAAGAATAGGATATTCTTATCAATAAAAGGAAATGTAACATGCTACATGAAGCTATTGTGAAAAATATTTAAAAAACTGAAAATGTAACAAAAACTATAAATCATCACTGTAACTTTGGACAAATCGTTAGAACAATATAGTCCCATTCCCTTGCCTTGTCATTCTAATCATGTCAGATCTCATACACTCTATTTTGTATTTGGAACTGCAAACAGCTAGACCTCAAAATAATGTACTTTTATCCTTTTCAGGGCTTCACGTTATTTGTTTTATGCTACTATCTCAAAAGAAATCCAAATACTTTGAAGCCATGAGTTTAAATTTATCATTTGAGTATATTTTATACTGTATTTAATGTAAAAATGTTAAAGGAATGAACAGTATCAAGAAAGAGAGTGGTTAGCAAAGCACAGAGGATGTGAAGGATGAAAAATGAGAGGAGATTTATTCGGCAATTAGAGTTTCCTTTCAAATAGGAGTTTCAGAAAAATAATAAGAGAAATAGGACTGCAAGGTACTTAAGGAAAAATGTTTAGAGGAAACGTATAGAAAGCAAGTTGAAGTAAATCTTCAAATAATATTTTCACTGAAAAATAACTTTTTGTCTTGTTGAAAAAATAACCTTTTAAAAATGTTTCATATTAAATAATATAAAGATATGGCCCTCCAGACCTAATTGATACTTATACATTTTTTAAATTATTGATATATTGAAAAAGTCACATGCTTTTCCTAAAACAAAAACCACTTACCTATGCAGACAGTTAAAACATTTCAAATATAATTTTTTTAAAAAGAGGCATATTGAAAATTGAAATCTTTCATAGACATTCATTCATTCATTTATACAGTAATTATATAAACTAGTAGAGCGTTTAGTCTTTAATAAATGTTCATTAACTCATGTGTTACAACTTTCATGTGTCTATTTTAAATGTCATATATGTATTTAAAAATGAAAACTAAATATTCTATTGAAGCTTGATTATTTTATAAATTCATTGGTTTGAAATCCTTATTTGTAGATTATTTTCTTCCAAACCTCTGTTAAACATTTTGAGATCATAAATCTTTTAAGAAACAGATCAAAGCTATGAACATTCTCCCTACAAAAATGTACATGCACGCATATATATCAAAATGTTCATAGAATTTTTTTATCATATAAGAGCACTTCACTTATCAAAAGCTGATACAGATGGGGACATTTTTCAGAAAAAAAGAAGCTTCAAACTTTTTCATTTGAACTATTTTTGAAGAAAGTCTTTCTAAAATATGTCACTCCTTTTTCTGAGATTTTAATCAGATTCTAGGAACTTTTATCTTGATGAATTAAGGCCATGCTTTTAAATATGAATTATTGTCCTAAGTCTTAGAACTAATGCTCTCAAACGTGAGACATGAGTTGTCATTTCTATAGGAAATGACAATAAGGAAAAAGTATTTCTTTGTTATTATTGTTCCAGCACTTCATCTATTCTATTTGCTATATATGTGCCTCTAATAGCACTGCTTCTGCTTCAAACTCATTCTATTTAATCCAGTAACTAGAAAACAGAAATGCTAACACTATATTTAAAGTTGAAATAAAATAATCTATTGGTTCTGAGAGTCTTTTATTAAATTGCATGGTTTTTTTGGCATTTATATTGGACTGTTCAACTCTTTCTTCCTTCAGGAGTTTACTATCTATAGTCCAGAAAAGTGACTATATATCTATAGTCCAGAAAAGTAGCTATACATATAGACTTTATGAAAAAATAATTTATAATCTCTCCAAAATACATTATGATTTTTGAAGTTCTTTAAGTAATCTTAATCCAACACATTCTATAGAAAATGGCCATAAGGAACAAACTTTCTTAGTTACTTAGTCTCTATTCATTTCTCACATGCTGTGTACATGCCTGTGTTCCTGCATACATGTCTGCTCAGTATAATGGGCAGACTGTTGGATAATTAATCTTTGGACTTAGAATGTAAGACAGAATGAGGGCCAACTCACATGTTTCACAACTTTCTACTGTAAAATAGTCTCTATTCATGTCCATGCTCAAAAACATTGGAAATATGAGACATAACATTATAATGTTTTACATATATAGTATCAAATTGGGTAACATAAAAAGTATTAATAGTAAGAGATCATTATTAATATTACTTAATTTGATACTAGTGTATGCAATTTGGAAAACTCCTGAATACTATGGAGCATAACCCTCAGTTCTAGTCACCAAACTACAGTGTCAGTCAGTCCCTGAGCTAACATTTGAGGAAATCAACAATAAATAAGATGTCTTTTGGGTAGTCCGTATAAACAATGTTTATAATTTTTACTCACAGAACATAACTTTTAATATGGATAAGTGTTGCTATATAAACAATCAGAAGGCAGAACAATCACACTATCCTCAGGCAAGATGGACAACGATATAGGACGATATTGACTTTATTTGCAGCATTCGATTGCTTTGAGTTATGCTTAATATACCTCTTAAAGTTTAATCACATTTAAGGGAAGAAGGCAAACCTAGATAACATAATCTTATTGTGAAAAAAATACACAATGTTTTCAAATATACAAACTTGGTAAGTCAAAGAAAAGTAAAGATGAATAAATGATTGCAATTTATGGACATTTGTGAAATTTTTATACCAAGTAATACTAGTGCTATAGAGAATGTGATATGCTGTGATTCTGAAACATAAATCCAAATTTAAGTTTAAATCCAATTTAAGTTTGCTAGACTCTGTGATTGGCTTTTTTATAGTTTTTTTTTTTTTTTTCTAAACACATTCTGCACAAATGCCATGTATTGATCTGAACATCCTTTTAATTAGCAATACCTTTTAGAAGTAGACATTAACATTTACAAAAAGAAGCAGAAAACAATAGTTCTTTGTTTTTCTATCTCATTTTAACTCATAAACTACTTTACCAATTGTCCAATCTGCCCCAAGACCCTTCATAACTCATTTCCTTCCCTTGGGAAAGTGGTTCTGACTTGGGTGACTAGCATCCCTGGAATCTTGCTAGGTTCCTTCCATGTGCCTTAAAACTCATAGCTGTGATTGCTAAACCTTTTCCACAGACATGATATACCTTTCCAACAAACTTTCTTTCCTTTATCTGCCCAGTGACTTTTATAATGGACATTGAATTGGGAATTTCTCTGATTTCTGAATTCATCTTTCAACAAAGATACCACCTTTGGTCTCTTTTTACTCTAATTGTCCATAAGAAGAAATAGCTTCCTCCATTACTGAACTGGCACAAGCTGCTGGACACCCACTCTGGAGAAAAGTGTAGGCCCTCCAACAGGCTCAGAAGATACATTAAGATGTTAAACTCACTGATAAGGCCTGTGCTGGATGAAGAGGATACATGGGCTCCAAAACGTCTCCAGACCTTTGAAGTATCCATTACACAGACTTTCCTCAAATGAAGAATATTATCAGTAGTTAACTGTAACCTATTGTAATCTGAGGTCATCCTGGTGAAGATATCCCAGGATAAAATGAGTCCCTGCAGGACTTAGGTACCTTCAGAAGAAATTAAGTATAAAATGAACCACCAAAAGCCTTAATCATAAAAAAAAAAAATATGTTCTCTACCAGTTGAACTTCCCTAGTTAATTGCCCCACCAAAGTTAGTCTCTTCCTAATCCAGAAACTAAAGCATAATTATCTGTGAATATGAATATAGGGCAACATATGTTTATTTAAACACATTACTATCTATAGTTCAGTGGTTTTTATGTTAAGAGTATTAAAGTATGACAAATGAAAGAAAATAATTCTGAATCACAGTAACATTATCAGAAGAAGCTTTAAAGAAATGAGAAAACTGTAAGCCTATGTCAATTCAATGTGTATCATTAAGAAGACTATTTCTTGGCTCTTGTTAATTTTTAACCACAAAGAGAAATGTGTCATTTGGTTAATATAATGGTTGTTGCATTACAGAGTCCACTACAGAGGGACTTGAGAGATCCACTGTGTACTGGAAGATATTCAGAAAAACTGCAGTGGCAGCAGTTGCACCATCATCTTAACCCTGGAAGGTATTCTCAATGTTCCACCACACACAGATTCAGCACCTGCCTGGGACAACCAGTGCGAAAGTAACTCGGCATCCTCAAGAACAATGTATGGAAGAGCATAAAGAGTAACATGTTGTTTTCAAAATAACTAGTGTGTATACACACACATACACATTCATAACTAGATTGGATAGCAATAAGCATTTGGCAGAATGAAAAAATAAATACATATTATCCTACATATACACGTGAAGACACACACAACTAGGCCTACAAGCAGTCATACAAATGCATGAAGATAAATACAAATATATGTGTGTGTGTGTATATATATGTGTGTGTGTATATATATATATATAATGCAATGTGTTTAGGCCTATCTAAACGTCAGACACCAAGTATTCGAAATATATTTGCTCACATGTACTTAAACATATGAATAATGAATATTATACTTGGAAACGTATGGTGCAGATACTTGCAAATTTTTTTATTTCAGAAAGTTTTTTGGGGAAAATCCTATTTCTTACCTACATTTCCAGTCATTAAGTATGAATTCTGAAAGTCCATCATCCCCATTCCAACAATGTGTATAAAATCTTCAATCACCTGCATTAACTCTATTGACCCTGGATAAATCTAGAAAAAATAAGCAAAGGTTACATGGAATAAAAAATCGATACATACAATGGCATATATAACTGAAATTTTTTAAACCTACATGAAATCACAAATGAGCTTTGTTTTACTTCAAAAAAATCTACAGCTGCCTATAGTTGTATTTTTTAAATTAACAGTTGAGAATGACATCAGATGTCACATGGGAGGAACTTTGGAAGTAATATGATGTAGTGATTAATCCCTCATAAATCTAAGGGAACTCAAAATAACAGACTGTCTCTTCAGAAAATACATGACTTTTCTTTTGATGAACTCTTTCCATCACTTAAATATAACAAAAACATAGAACACTGAAATTGGGCTCTTTACATGTTTAACTTTGCAACTACATGAGGAACACAAGAGGAAAAACAGTTAATATTGCCACCATGAAGATATTTACAAACTATTAAGTTATTGCATAATAATAAATATCTTGAGAGAAACATTTATTGTTTAATAATTATAATGTCTGCCGTAAGAATAATGGTAATAATTTTAACATTACAATAATATTAATAGCTCTAGTGAATGTTCTTTACATGAACAAATACAAAACATACCTGTGGGATTATTATTCATATTTTAGGAAAGAAGAAGAAAGACCTCAAGAAGGTTAAACAGCATACCTAAGGCTATATTGTATCTTTAATAGTGGCTGAGCAATACCTACCTATCTAACTGTCCATCTATGCATCTATCCATTTATCCATCTACCTACCTATCTACCTACCTACCTACAGGACCATCTACCTACAGGACCATCTGCCTCCATGGCCCGTGTGTTTCTTTCAACATCATGTCACCTCACACAGTACAAATGGACGAGTGTTTTTTTTATTTGGCAACCATGATTGTGGCAATAGTTCATAGTGTTTGGGACATAAAGGCTATTGAAAATGTCCCATGCACGTGTATAACCCATAAAGCTTATAAAGTCAGCCTGCATTACATAACCACTTTAGAGGAGAAAATCTTTCGAAGTCAAGTTAATTTCTTGTGTCCATTCAGCACCACTGCATTTTCTAGCCATGAAAATTAAGTGGATTAGAGAGTTCTAGCTGCTTTGTAATCGCAAAGACTAGTGCAGAAGACGAAAAGGCATTCTGAATAGCAGAAAAGCATATAGTCAGAGCTGAAAGTGACAGCAGGCATATGTGTATTTCAAAGGGGCTTGCGGTTGTGCCTGTCTAAAAATCAGACAGTATCCACAGTGTATTTACTCACATATACTTGAAGACATGAATGACGGATATTAACTTAGACATGTATAGCTGAGTTAGTTCCAACTTTTAATTGTAGAAAGATTTGGGGGATAAAACCTATCGCTTAGCTTCACTTTCAGTCATTAAACACAAATTTCGAAAGTCCTTCATCCCACTTCCAAGAATGTGCCTAAGATTTTTGTTATCGCCAAGGCTTCCTGCTACTGCTGTATTTTCCCCTTATCTTTGTATAGGTGTGTATGTATATGAGTATGTGTAGTGGAAGGATGAATACGAATTAAAATAAGAGGCTTATTTTTTTCTGTTGAAAATATGGGAAGAGGCTCTCCCTCCCTCAACCCCACTCTCTTCTCCCTTTTCTTAGAGCATTTACTTTTGGAAACCTAGTAACTGTAAGCACTTTTTCTCTTTGAAATGCATATCAATTTATTTAAAAGCTAAATAGTCTCCTACAGCTTAAAGATTCAGGAATGTCTCTCTTTGAAAGGTAAATATACAGAAAGATAGTGCCCCTTTTTCTCAGTTTCTGTGAAAGGTAGAAGCCTAACTTCAGAGGCCTCTTGAATTTTGCTTCAAGTGGCAAAATTGCTTCCAGTCATAAAGATATAAGGAGGTTATTTTTTTCTTTGAATAAGGCCAATTAAGTAACAAGATGGTCACCACCAATTACCAAGTGAATTTAGGATGAACTATGTGAATTTAAGATGAACTATGTGTGACAAAGGGTGCTCTTAAGTCCTCTTCAGAACTAGTTACTATCTACCTTGAGGACACTGCTAGGCTGTGTAATAGGGTCTTTGTAATGTCAGCGGATTGCCTATGATACACATTACATTCTGGTTTACTGCTTATTCAATAATGAATGTGTTTTCTTTCTCTTCTGCCTTGGTGGAGAGGTTTTTTAGGTTGACTAAAGATTCTGTTTATATTTCTCCAAGTGTAGTCAAATGTTATAGAGCAGGTTATAAAAGGTTGCCAAACTTTTTCTGTTTGCATATAGTAAATATTTTAGGCTTTGCAGGACATGAAGTCTCTGTTGTAAACTCAACTCTTTCCTTGTTGTACCAAAACAGCCATATATAGGTTATATGTAAATGAATGGGTGTGGCTATATTCCAAAATATGATTAACAAAATAAGCCTCAAGCTGGATTTGGCTCACTGGCTGCAGTTTGCTCACTCTTGCTCTAGAGACATACGAATTTTCAATGTGATAAAGAAATATCAAACATAATACATGACTAAAATGACTTGACTTGACTAAACTGGACTTGTCAACTCCAGCCATATGGGTAGAGTGTAAAGCAGTGCTATATAGAAAGTAGTTTTTGTGTGTGTGTTTTTGTTTTTTTACTTTAGTATGCTGCGTTTTTAGTAGAATGATTAATCTAAACATAGTTTTATCCTTCGTAACTGGAACTGATGGGTAACAAATTCCGAAATGACCGTTCAAAAGAGTAAATTTTGTTTGCAAAAAACTTCCGATGTCAATAGCCACCATTTTACTCAGCTCATTTTCCAAACGTACACAGAGTTCGTTTTATATTTACTTTTGTTAAGGTTATTACTCAAAAATAAGGAGACCCACAAATATTATCTTTGATAGATTTTAAACAGTACCTATTTCCACAAAGTTCACCCTTTGTGCCACAAACTCAATAGACCCATTCACCACCTGGCTGCATTTATGACACCACCTTTTAGTAAAAGCTACAGAACAGGGTTGTTTTTGTCTTTTCAGTTTCAAATCGTTATTTCAAAAACAGTATTAAGGATCATTATTATTGGAAAAAATACTTTAAATATAAGAATATAGCTAACTCAAAATCTCAAGGAAATAGATGGTTTATGAATTCAGGATTTTTCATTGACAAGAAGTTCTGCCACCATTCATTATTTGTTAAAGTTAGGACCTCACAGTAAATAACAGCATCTGATGAATTGCACTCTTGTTTTAAATAGGATATTATATATTTCTTCTAAATATATCCATAATTAATAGTCTCTAGCATTCTAGAAAGATGTACTTAGCCTCTGCAGCTGTATTCTAAGGAAAGACACCATCTTCTTACAGTGAGTGAATGAGGCTGTCCTCTAGAAGAAAGTCAAGGACAAATATGTAACTCGAATTGGTAGAAAAAAATAGATTTAAAGTATTAAAATAAGAGTTTTTTTTTTTTTTTTTTTTTT
>NW_012101776.1:3476264-3479590 GCF_000951045.1 Mandrillus leucophaeus
GGGAGGTTGAGGCAGGAGAATGGCGTGAACCCAGGAGGTGGAGCTTGCGGTGAGCCAAGATTGCGCCACTGGACTCCAGCCTGGGCTATAGAGCAAGATTCCATCTCCAAAAAAAAAAAAAAAAAGAAAAGAAAAGAAAGTCATCTGTATTTGTTTCATTACAAGTTATTCTGTTAATTGTGAGTCGTGGTTGTTACTTGCAATGTTGTTTCAAAGAACACCCTAGTAAAAGTATAGGCAAAGTGGAGGAAAGACAAGCTCCCCTCAGTTGAAATCTTGACTCTGCCCTTCCTGCTCATTGTACTTTTACAACTACCAATTGCAAATATTAAATGAAATTTTCTAAGTTCCTGGAATATCACATATGCTAAGAGCACAATAAATCTTAGCTATTTTCAAATTATTACTCTTTACTCCTCTGCTTTTTGCCAGCAAGCCAACATGGGAGAATGAATAGACATGTAACATCCTTGCCATCATTCTTGTCTCTAACTGTTGAAGACCTATTGGCTTTATTTTCACCTAGCAGCACCCAGTGGTTTTTGGTTTTTCCCTTTCCTTGCAGGAAGGTCATTTTGATGTTCATATTCCATTCACACTGACAGAGAGCCGGGCTCTGTTCAGTTCTGTTTTGCAAGCGCGCATTTCACACGTGAAGGATTTTTACCAGAGAGAGACTTTTTTGTCCTTTCACACTACACTGTGCCATCAAGACACAGGAACTAGGAGAGAACAACCAGTGTGCCTTTGAAGGCAAGCTGTGACTTGGGGTCACAGGAGACCTGAGAAGTGTAAAGGGAAGGCATGGTGTTTATCTTAAGTTGCATAGGCAGTAGTGGCTTGGCTGTGTTCTCAGAAGTCATCTCTTCTGACTGTGTGTAGGGTAGCAGTAACACTGCTTCACACTGATACATTAACTTGGACCAGGACCAGGACTCCCTTGAGGGCAGAAATAATCATAACCTGTTAGTCTGATCAGTCTTCCTCCCTATCCAGCTTCTCAAAACAGACATTTGCACTAATTTCAAAGAAACTCACCTGGGTGTTATTAAATTAAAAACAAAGCTGCCTCATTTCCTCTTGTGGTTTGAAGCTGTTAGTATCTATATTTAATTGCCCTATTTGTGCTATTTATTTTAATAGTTCCTGGCAATCACATGGTTGAAACACGGTTTGAGTCATAACCTCTATAAAAGTTACAGATTATTTTATGCAACTCTTAAAAAACCTGCAAGTCTGTTTTAGACCCGTTTTTCAATTCATTTAACCTTTTTGTACTACCAGCCATTTTTTTTCCACTTAAAATTTCCTGCTTGGAGTGTTAACATTTGAAGGGCTTAGTCCATTGAGCTGTAACTCTACCTATGGTCAGAAAGAATTAACCTTCAGAGTTCTCCAATTGCCTATGGTTGGTTAACTCAGTAGGGGACATGGTGCTAATGAGGCAAAAGTTGCAGGTTTTATCCCTGTACATGCCAGTTAGCTGTGCTGAGGTCCATGACCTCGGTCTGCATTCTAACCCCTGCCAGCTTTCATACAAAATGCATGCTGCTGCTAACAACAGACACCAAGAGAACAGGAAGCAATTTGTGCAACTGCATCTCCATTTCTGGGGAAAAAAAAAAAAATTTTCACAAAGCATGTTTTGCTGACAGTGGGTCGGTGACTCCTTGCTGTACATGAAGGCCATTGAATACACAAAATTCCTTGATGAAAACAATAAATTCAGAGTTCAGTTCTTTTTTTAAATCACCGAAGGGCACACATAAAAGACATAAATTATTAAAATATATGTTGAGCCAACCAAACATAGCATTTTGTACTATTCTTCAAGCATTTTGTACTATTCTTCAAGGCCAACAAATGTGGCTTTACTAAATCAGAGTGGGAAGGCAGTACAGAATAAAGTTATTTGTTCTCACTATTGATTAGACTTTGGAATAATCAGTAGTAGTGCCCTGACTAATGAAATCCATGTAGGGGTACAGTGAGCTAAGTCTGAATATCTCAAGCAGTGGGGCAACATTTATGGAAGACTAAGTCTTTCTTGTTCATCAGTGTATCCTCAGTGCATATGACTTGCTCATAGCAGATATTTAATAAAGTCCTACATTTAAAACAAAATTTAAGTTGCAAAGTCAGTACATCTCAGCTTGTTTCTTTTTTCTTTATTTTTCCAACTTTACTTTTAGATTCAGGGGATACATGTATAGGTGTGTTACCTGGTTTTATTGTGTGATGCTGAGGTTTGGAGTATGAATGATTCCATCACCTAGGTACTAAGCACAGTACCCACTAGTTAGGTTTGTAGCCCCTTCCCTTCTCCTTCCCTCCCTCCCCACTCTATTAGTCCCCAGTATCTATTTTTGCCACTTTTATGTGCATGAGTACACAATATTTAGCTCCCACTTATAAGTGAGAACATGCAGTATTTGGTTTTCTGTTCCTGCATTAATTTGCTTAGGATAATGGCCTCCAGCTGCATCCATGTTGCTGCACAGGGCATGATTTCATTCTTTTTAATGGCTGCATAATATTCCATAGTGTACATGTACCACATTTTGCACCTCAGCTTTCCTAAAAATATTTAGCACCATTTCTTTCAGCTGGCCTTGCTCTAACTTGTCTCACACATATATAAAATATTATATATATATACACACACACACATATTATATATATACACACATACTAATACATACTGAATATATATTCACTTTGACATTTACTAAACTATCAGACTGATAAATAGAACCAAACCTAACAGAACAGCTTTTTGAAGAGGCGACTCATGACATTTCAGGCCGCATGACTGAATTTTTCAAAGTGTGAAGCTCCTTCTGTGGTAGCAGAGCCACTACTTGCTAGTGTTCTTTTAAAACTCCATTAATGGTGATAATCGCTCTTTTGATGATTTACGGATTAGGTCACTTATGTCAATCCCTAAAATAAAAAGGTCAACATCTTACAGTAGGTTTTGCCTCATTTTTTTGCTTTTTTTGTTTTTTGATTTTTTTTTTTTTCAGTCACCCCTGATCTCCATGACCTAGACTGATTTGAAAAACTGAGTGTCCTTGGAAGAATCTGAGCTGTTTGGAGTTTGAATGAGGCAGACCCCGTTTAACATTTTCCCCATCAATTATTAACTGTATTGTTATGGGCAGATGTTGCCCACCTATGCTTTATTTCTTGAATCTGCAATACAGGAGTAATAATAGCTACCTAGCAGAGCTATTGTGAAGCTTGGAGTTAATTCTTAACACAGTATCTGATGCATGGCAAGTGCTCGATATATGGTAACTTTATATTTTATTACCTTTATGTTA
>NW_012101776.1:3481155-3482557 GCF_000951045.1 Mandrillus leucophaeus
TTTTTTTTTTTTCAAGATTATCTTATTTTTAACAAGAGTCAAGTAGAAAAACTAAAGAAGTTTGACATCCAGTTAAATTACATTTACATAGAATTTTTAGAACCATATTTTTTCCCTCTTTCTAGACTTCTAACCCACTTTTCCTGTAATTCGGAGGAAAAAAAAATTAGTCACTGTATATCAGTTAGGATACCACAAATGGTATTGCAAAGCATTTATAAACAATACCTTAACCAATAAGGCCACTTGCTACACTGATAAAGCATAGCAGGAAGATTTTAAAAAATCATAACATAATTTTTGGTGAGGCTGATTTTAACAGTTCTTGGCTTTGAATAAAAATTAATCGCTCTGTCTATGATCCATATTATATGCAACATTGTAGTAAATGCAAATGGTTTTACTAGTCAAAGCTCTATACTTTCATTTGAAATATGTACCTTTAGATGTGCTGTTTTTCTCATGGTCTACAGACAAAAAAGGAACTTATTGGTTAGGCATATAATTATTACACATTAAATCTTTAAAGTTTTAAGTTGCTTAAACTAGCTCAGCTTTTTTTCACATGAATAGACATTCCTTCCAGACTGATAAGGTAAAGATCATTTGTCTCCTCAAAAATTACTAGGATATAACCTAGACTGACTTAAAAATATCTTATTTTCCTGAAATAGCAAGCCATTAATTTAGTCACATATTTTATACACTTCGTTTCGCCAGCTTCATTTTAAGTTCTGAAATAACCCCAACCTTACCTGTTGTGCATCTTCCCATTTTTCCTTGTTTTCTTCATCTAGAAGGTTGCTAACTATTTGAAAGAAGTTCTGTAAATTAAATTAGATAAAAGATTTAATATTACATGAGAGAATTATACTTTCTAATAACATCCATTTGGGTTGACTACATGGTAAAGGTATAAAAACTTTGCAATATTGCTTTATGACCCTAACATAGTATTCTAGAAGATCTCTGAGGATCCTTTTTCAGCACCATAATTCCAGGATTTTCATATACGTTCATTTTTTTGTACTCTCAGAGGAGGTCAGTATAGAGAAAACACTTTCACTCACAATTATTTGTTCCATTATGGTTTCTATATTCCACTCTGTAATGTCATTGTGTAATTATTCCATACAAGTAAGTTTGATCCTGTCTGTAATGAAAGTCATCTGTGACCAGGCATGGTGGCTCACGCCTGTAATCCCAGCACTTTGGGAGGCCGAGGTGGGCAGATCATGAAGTCAGGAGATCGAGACCATCCTGGCTAATACAGTGAAACCCTGTCTCTACTAAAAATCCAAAATAAATAAATAAATAAATAAGTTAGCTGGGTGTGGTGGCGGCACCTCTAGTCCCAGCTACTCGGGAGGTTGAGGCAGGAGAATGGCGTGAACCCAGGAGG
>NW_012101776.1:3487248-3491454 GCF_000951045.1 Mandrillus leucophaeus
GGAAGGCAGTACAGAATAAAGTTATTTGTTCTCACTATTGATTAGACTTTGGAATAATCAGTAGTAGTGCCCTGACTAATGAAATCCATGTAGGGGTACAGTGAGCTAAGTCTGAATATCTCAAGCAGTGGGGCAACATTTATGGAAGACTAAGTCTTTCTTGTTCATCAGTGTATCCTCAGTGCATATGACTTGCTCATAGCAGATATTTAATAAAGTCCTACATTTAAAACAAAATTTAAGTTGCAAAGTCAGTACATCTCAGCTTGTTTCTTTTTTCTTTATTTTTCCAACTTTACTTTTAGATTCAGGGGATACATGTATAGGTGTGTTACCTGGTTTTATTGTGTGATGCTGAGGTTTGGAGTATGAATGATTCCATCACCTAGGTACTAAGTACAGTACCCACTAGTTAGGTTTGTAGCCCCTTCCCTTCTCCTTCCCTCCCTCCCCACTCTATTAGTCCCCAGTATCTATTTTTGCCACTTTTATGTGCATGAGTACACAATATTTAGCTCCCACTTATAAGTGAGAACATGCAGTATTTGGTTTTCTGTTCCTGCATTAATTTGCTTAGGATAATGGCCTCCAGCTGCATCCATGTTGCTGCACAGGGCATGATTTCATTCTTTTTAATGGCTGCATAATATTCCATAGTGTACATGTACCACATTTTGCACCTCAGCTTTCCTAAAAATATTTAGCACCATTTCTTTCAGCTGGCCTTGCTCTAACTTGTCTCACACATATATAAAATATTATATATATATACACACACACACATATTATATATATACACACATACTAATACATACTGAATATATATTCACTTTGACATTTACTAAACTATCAGACTGATAAATAGAACCAAACCTAACAGAACAGCTCTTTGAAGAGGCGACTCATGACATTTCAGGCCGCATGACTGAATTTTTCAAAGTGTGAAGCTCCTTCTGTGGTAGCAGAGCCACTACTTGCTAGTGTTCTTTTAAAACTCCATTAATGGTGATAATCGCTCTTTTGATGATTTACGGATTAGGTCACTTATGTCAATCCCTAAAATAAAAAGGTCAACATCTTACAGTAGGTTTTGCCTCATTTTTTTGCTTTTTTTGTTTTTTGATTTTTTTTTTTTTCAGTCACCCCTGATCTCCATGACCTAGACTGATTTGAAAAACTGAGTGTCCTTGGAAGAATCTGAGCTGTTTGGAGTTTGAATGAGGCAGACCCCGTTTAACATTTTCCCCATCAATTATTAACTGTATTGTTATGGGCAGATGTTGCCCACCTATGCTTTATTTCTTGAATCTGCAATACAGGAGTAATAATAGCTACCTAGCAGAGCTATTGTGAAGCTTGGAGTTAATTCTTAACACAGTATCTGATGCATGGCAAGTGCTCGATATATGGTAACTTTATATTTTATTACCTTTATGTTATATATTTTTTATGACTGGCTGCATGATTTGTATTCATTGCCACATTATGGCAAATATGCACCTATAATTCTGAGATAGACTTTCACAACCAGTAGCATTCTCCTCTATCCTCTTTAATGTCTCTTCCTCTCTCAGCAATATGTACAGAACAGAATTGATTCACCACTAACTCTGGGGAACAGGAACATAATTTGTTCAGCAGAAGTCTCTTCTTTCTAAAAATGTGCTCTGTGGGGAGGGGGTTTCAGGGTAGTTAGTATTAGATACCTACTATATGAGAGGCACCATGGTGAATGGTTGTGGTACACAAAGGTCAAAGAGGCATGATAATTCTTTCTTTGCAGGAAGTATTACAAAAATCAGGGCAATAAATGTATGCTATAAAGAAAAGCATAAATCCTTCTGTGACATTCAAAGTAGAGGCCCTAGATTTGGCTATACAAGACAAAAAGGACACTTTATTTTATGGAAAGCAGTAAAACATTCTGTTTTTACTTCTGATTGGCTTCCACTTGGCAGATTTCTTATGGATTATACACAATTTTTTATAAATATACTAAAATATGTCTTAGCATTTTGCTTTCGCTGAATTCCTATTTCCATGGAAATAGAGTTGTAGATTAGGCTAGCAATTTCAGCCACAGGAAATGTGCTCTCCTCCATCTTAACCAGTAGCAAAATGGTTGGACACCAAGGGACAAAGACAAGCCCTAAGAGTCGAATTTAGTAAGGTAGATCTGAAGTTTTGAAAGAATTACAGTGACTCTGACTAGAAATATAGAGGGAACTATTAGAAAGGCTTAACAGCAAACAAGGAAGCAGGGATAAGCCATTAGGATAAGGATGCATAACATAGGACAGATCATTGATCCCCAACCTAGAGATCAACTAGTTGACGGCTGCAAGGCCATGTGTGATCCAGCCGCTTCCCGACTCTCCAAATTTATCTCATGCTATCCTGCCCCATGCTCTATTTGTACTCCAAGTTCCTTAGACTTCTTCATGCATCCCACACTATTTTTCTGCCCTGCCTGTAGGCCTGTTTACATGCTGTTTGCTTTCTTGGACTGCTATTCTTTCTGTTCTTTACTCAGATAACATTTTCTTATCCTTTATGTCCAGATTTACATGCAATTTCCTCAAAAAGGCCTTATGAGATCATCACCCCTCCCCCAATTATACAGAGTTGGATATTTTCTTTTTCTCTTGGTACTGTGTGACCTTTTCTGGAAGTATATAGGATTTTGAAGTTATGATTTATTGGTATGATGATTGGTTTAGGGCTTTTCCCTCTACTAGCTTATAATCGAGTTATTTCTATTTTTTCACTCTTGTGCCCCCAGTGCACAACATCAGGCACAGCAGTATGTAAGTACTCAACTATTTAAAATTGATGCATTACATGTCCACTGTGTGTAAGGAAATGGGCTAAGCATTCATGGATTTTTTTTTTTAAATCGAAAACAATAAAAAGTTTATACCTAATTTACTGCCTTTTTTTCGATTCAACACCCTCCTCTTCCAGTGATGCTTTTAATGCTACCGGGGCTCTCCTTATGGTCCAGGGAATGAGAGATGACACTTATTTTTACAGATAAGAAAACTAGTTATCTTGAACAAGTATGAGATCGACCTCTTCTTATTTTCAACAGCATTTGAAGACTCAACATCATCCTTGAGCACAAATATATACTTTTGAGAAGTTGTAGGACTACAGGAAGCGGCTGTGGATATTCAACCCTGGTCCTTAAACTCACATGTAGCAACAAGCAAGGAATGGGACTCCTCTTCCATAAACCCACGAACTTCATAAACCCAGTTCATCCTATGCCAAACACAGGGAACCCTCCCTATGCATCACTACCCTTACCCTGATCCTGGCAAGATGCATTTGGTAGTACAAGTTCTTCTTTGTTCAGCAAAGGAATGGCATAAAGAAAGTTATAAACATATCAGCCAGAGAGTAAAGTCAGGGGGCTTTGGCAAGAAAAAAGAATGAAGAAAAGAACATCACTAGAAAGCATTATCAATAGCCCCAAATAGTGATTATTAAGGCCTAAAGGAGAACAGTGGATGTGCAAATGAAAAAGCAAGGAAAGGTATACTAAATACTTAAACAGAAATGTATTTCCTTATTCAAGTAGTAGTTATTGAATGCCTTCTCTATATTTGGCTGTTCTGTTCTAAGTGCTGTGAATATGATAGTGAACAAGACATATGAGGGTTACTTCCCTCATTGAATTTATGCTCTAGTGGGTAAAGAGAACAAAAAGGATGATTTCAGACAGTGATTGCAACAGTTTGAATATGATGCCTCCAAAATTCAGCTGTTGCCAATGTGATGTTATTAAGAGTTGGGGCCTTTAAAAGGTAATTATGCCATGAGGACTCCTCTCTTGTGAATGGAATTACTGCCCTTATAAAAGAAGCTTACTGCAGTGTTTGGCTAACATACCCTTCTGTTTTCCACTATGTTAGGACCCAGAGTTCCTCACCTCTAAAGGATGCAGCAACAAGGCATCAGTTTGGAAGCAGAGAGCAGCTATCACCAGACAACTGAACCTGCCACCCGTACCTTGATGTTGGACTTTCCAACCTCCAGAAGTGTGGGAAATACATTTTTATTCGTTATCAATTACCCAGTCTCAGTATTTCGTTATAGCATCACAAATGGACTGAGACAGTGACACAAAAACAAAATAGGTTATAGGAATAGACTGAATAGGTCAGCAAGGGGTGTGTGTGTGTGTGTGTGTGTGTGTGTGTG
>NW_012101776.1:3492639-3493601 GCF_000951045.1 Mandrillus leucophaeus
AAAAAAAAAAAAAAAGAAGACTCTCCACTGCTGAGATTAATTCAGAGGAGACAGACCATTCCTTTAACTAGGTAAAAATCCAGTGTTCAAAATATAGTGTATAGGTTGGTGCAAAAGTAAATGCGGGTTTTTTGTTTTCCATTAAAAACTGCAATTACTTTAGCATCAACCTAATAGTAGATCTCATTTTTTGTTTTGCCCTAATGCACTTGGCTGATAACATTTGCATGTGTGATACATAAAACCATGAATACATCCATATTATAGATTAAAGAAGGGATCACAGGTTCCCTGTGTTATGGCTGCGACTTTACCTCATAGCATCCTATTCTATTCAAGAAAGTATACTGAAATGAAATTAAGTAAGAACAACATTATTATGGAAATCATCTTGAGTTTACTCTTTTCAAAAAAATACTAAGTAATCTCTAAAGAGTGCCCTAGGTACTTTTTTGGTAATAGGTGAATAGGCAAAATAACTCCTAATCAAGTAAGACCAAGAGGCCCAATATCATGGTTTAGACCTTTTATCCAGAATGTCTATCAAAGCAGCACATCAATTGAGCATTAGAAACTGAAAACTAACAAGGATTCAGAAAGGCAGAATATTATAATATAGGATGTCATCTAGCAGGTTTCAGAAACCAAGGCATAAGAAGAATATAATCTAGAGTCAAAAATCTGAGCCACTGGAAAACTGGGAGACAAAAGATAGGGGGACATCTGAAGGACAAGGATATCAAGGTCAGCAGTGGGATCTGCAGCAGACCAGATGGCCTGACCTGACAGTGGTGTTCAGAGGGCTTCTGATGGCAGGGCTGGACTGACCCTGCTCTCCCACTGCAACCTGCCAGACCAAAAGGAATGTGAGAACAGATAATTGAAACTAATATCTCCTAATAGTCACTAGGTTAGGGGAAAGAAGTCTTTAAGAACACCCTTTATATATATATATATATATA
>NW_012101776.1:3498711-3499801 GCF_000951045.1 Mandrillus leucophaeus
AGAGAGAGAGAGAGATTACTTTAGATTAGATGGTCATCAGGGAAGACCTTTCTAAGAAGGCTACATTTGAACTGAGACCAGAATAATAAAAAAGAGACAGCCACACGAAGACCTGAGGAAGACAGTTCCAGAAAAAAAGGGAAGAGGATGTTCAAATTCCCTGGGTAAATGACAGTCTGAACAAGTTTGAGAAATAGAAAGAAAGATAACCTAACTAGAGTTGAAGAGGGGGCTGGGTGAGGTGAAGGGATGAAAATATTAATAGAGAATGAAAATCATACACAGAGGTCAGGTAAAGTAGGCTTTGGTCCCACAGTGGTTCTGTTACATGAGTTGTACTAAAAATCAAGGTCTAGCTTTGGCCACTGAGTGGAAAATAAAGTATAGGAGAGTAAGAGTAAAAACAGGAAGATTAGAATGCAGTTTGTCGTAATTATTGAGGCCAGAGATGACAGCAGCTTGGTTTAGAGAAACGACATGATGACAGATTGCACGGGAGGAGAAGCACAGATTCAAAGGTAAGGCTTTGGTTCATAGCTCAGGTAGCTGAGGGTGATGAGATAGCCATGCTACCACATAAGAAGCAGCAGTGTTGAGAAGAGAAAGTGACCTTTGTTTTGTTCAAGTTGAGTATGAGGGATCTAAAACATAGCTAAGAAAAGAGACCCAGTGGACAGGTTTAACTACAAGCCTACAGTTCAAGAGGAAAAAATTTGTGAACAATTAAACTGGAGGCTTTTGAGACCAAAAAAAAGAAAAAAAAAATAATATTATCATGACTAGAGCTGAGTGGCATGAAGTCATAGTTAAAATATAGAAGGTAAATTCATAAGAAAAGAAATAAATAAAAAAATGATGAGGAAGTAAGAAAGAAAGCAGGACAGACAGGTAACAGAATAATATGAATTTTAAATCCCAGCTCTTTGGGAGGTCTAGGTGGGTGGATCACCTGAGGTCAAGAGTTCGAGACCAGCCTGGCCAACATGGTGAAACCCTGTCTCTACTAAAAATAAAATAAAATTAGCCAAGCATGGTGGTGCACGCCTGTAATCCTAGCTACTCAGGAGGCTGAGGCAGGAGAATCGCTTGA
>NW_012101776.1:3500651-3504969 GCF_000951045.1 Mandrillus leucophaeus
AGATGGCCTGACCTGACAGTGGTGTTCAGAGGGCTTCTGATGGCAGGGCTGGACTGACCCTGCTCTCCCACTGCAACCTGCCAGACCAAAAGGAATGTGAGAACAGATAATTGAAACTAATATCTCCTAATAGTCACTAGGTTAGGGGAAAGAAGTCTTTAAGAACACCCTTTATATATATATATATATATATACACACACTTCTTTTAGCACTGACTCATTTGAAAACTGCACAAGAACAATGTTCCAGGAATCACTGTCTTTCACACTAATCTCATTACCTTGCCATGATGTAAGAGAGTTTCACCTGTGGAGTCCCAGAATGGCTCAGATGGGGAATTTTTTATACAATGCTCTCAGCAACTCTGAGTTATCTTTAGGATCAAGGATTCCAACAAGAGGTAACAGAGTAATTCTGCTCTGAGGTATACTAGATGGGATGAGGCTAAGTGGAAAGAATAAGCCATCCAATCTTTAGTGCTTTGAGGCATGAGCTCAGTATTGCCTACAGTCCTCTTTTAAAAATGAAAGGTAAAAATAGTTAGTGATACTAATACCATTATATATGATTTTTCCCCAGACATAGCCTGAGAGAACAGCCAATGTTATAAAAACATCATAATTCAGTGTGACAAAATCATCATCATATTCAGACAGGAGATGCTTCTTAAGTGAGGAAGAAGGTAAGGAGTGATTCCTCAAGTTTGGTAGACCTGGCTGATACACCTAAGGGCCACCATGTGAGAGAAGCCTGCATACATCTCAAGTTTAGACCCTTACAAGACTACAGGCAGTAGTCACAGCAGGTCCAGTCCTGAAGAAAGATGACTGACACAGACCCCTTCAATAAAAGAAAATTCTCATAGTCCTTCAAGATTCCTTGTTATAGGCTCACTGTATCTCAGCACCCCGCAACCCACTCCAAAATCTTTATGTTAAAGTCCTAGTACCCAGTAGCTCAGATGTGATTGTCTTTGGACATAGGGTTGTTAAAAAGGAAATTAAGTTAGAAAGAGTGAATCAGGGTGGGCCCTAATCTAATCTGACTGGTGTCCTTTAAGAAGAGGAGATTAGAACACACAGAGAGACACCAGGGATGCAAGTGTGTAGAGAAAAAGACCATGTGAAAAAGACAGAGAGAGAAGGCAGCCATCTACAAGCCAAAGAGAGAGGCCTCCTGAGAAACTCAACCTGCCGAGACCTTGATCTTGGAGATCTAGCCTCCAGAACTGTGAGAAAATAAATGTTGTTGTTTAAGTCACTCAGTTTGTGGTATTTGTTATAGTAGCCCTAATACACCAAAACACTCTTCAATAAAAACTTTTTAAAACAGAAAAATATTTGATAATAAATGGAATCACAATATAAAACCATTTGTAACTTTTGCTAATGCAAATCTCAATATTTTCTTGACTCTGAAGAAAATAATAGGAGCTTTGGAAAGGGTAAAACTAGCAGTCTCATGTTTTATTGTATTTTTAAAGAACTTGATCAAACTAATGTATTTACTCCACATGGCATTTACCAATTGATACACTGCACTTTATACATTCTTCAAACTACTTTACCTCTCTTCCTCTTCCCACATGGCTGTGGTGCATACTCCGGGCTCTTCTATGGAGCTTGTTAGTTTCCCTCAGTCACCAGCTATCTTCTAGATTCGTTCATGGTAGGATTTAACCATGTGGGGTTGTGAAGCAAGATCTGTTGCTTCATATTTCACCCACTTAAGAAAGTTATTTCCCATTAAATTTCTTATTTTCATATTTACAATAAGGGTGGGGTTTAAATACTATCTAGAAAGTGATGCTAGTTACGTTAGGCTCTCTCTACCACAGAGAAATGATAGTAAATCTTCTCAGGCTGTTAAGCATTGAAAACAGCAGCCATTTAGATAACTTGGAGTGATTGTTGACTGGGAGCTACTGTCTTGTACCTGGCTTATTTTCTACTGAGCCAGGCATCCTGGCTATTGATTGAAGCAATTTTTCTCATCCCCTTGCTCTCTAACTACAAAATGGCCCTTCAGTGTTGACCTTAAAGAAGAGTGCTGCTTTTTTGTTTCCATTTTCCCTGATACATTTCCTGCCCTTTTCTTCCATAATAAGTGAAAAAAAAAAGAAAAAAAAAAAAGCAGTGCCCACACTCCCTTAGGTGGTTCCATGAGAAACATTCAACCTTTCTTTCTTGGCAGGAGAGATACCAAATATACATCTGCATTGGCAGTAGCTACCTGTGCTCCAAGGACTGTAAATTTTTGCTCCATTTTTGTCTTGTTGGATGATAATAATAGTCACATTTCTTGAGACCTACCAGGTGTCAGGTACTGAGTAAGTATTTCACACAGTAAGTTTAACCTTCACATGAATCCTATAAGGTGGGTACTATTATCCCATATTGTTGAATAGAAAATGGAGGCATAGAGTGGTTGAATAACTTGTCTCGGATCACAGAGCTAACAAGTGTTAAAGCCACATCTGGAAGCTCAGAGCAAGTACTCTTAGCCATCACACCCTACTCCCCTGCTTCCATTCCCTATCTCCCTTACTCATGTTTGAGAAAATTATTAGCCTTTCTGGTTACATAATGCCTGTCGAGCAGAGGATCTCAAGGTATCAGGTTGTGTCTTGAAGGCTAGAGTTGTACTGTAATTTGAAACCAGAAAAGCCTTCCCAGATCTTATTTAGTCAACAAAATTATACTACCTCTACAGATGAGGTCTATCATTATATGAGGGTATTATATTATCATATTAATAGCTGCTTCCACATTTATCAACCCAATCTTTAATATAAAAAAGCGAATGGCGTCTGGCATTAAAACCAATGGAGAAATCATACTCTAAGGTCTTCACCAAGTGACTTAATCCATTGATAATCAGCATGGGAGTAATCCACGGTGCAACATATCTGCTTGCTCATCAAGTGTTTTAAGATAAAAGATGTGGCCAGGCACAGTGGCTCACATCTATAATCCTAGCGTTTTAGGAGGCCAAGGTGGGTGGATCACGAGGTCGAGAGATCGAGACCATCCTGGCCAACATGGTGAAACCCCGTCTCTACTAAAAATACAAAAATTAGCCAGGCGTGGTGGTGTGCGCCTGTAGTCCCAGCTATTCAAAAGCCTGAGGTAGGAGAATCGCTTGAACCAGGGAGGGGGAGGTTGCAGTGAGCCGAGATCGTGCCACTGTACTCCAGCCTGGTGACAGAGAAAAACTCCATCAATCAATCAATCAATCAATCAATAAAGATGCTTGGTTTTGTTGAAATGACTACTTCTGCTTTCAATTTAATTCCTTGATCACCTATCTCTGAATCATTTGTTTAGAATATAGTCTGAACTTAAAAAAGAAATCAGAAAACTAAGGTTAGAGCTTCCTATTTAATCTCAGCTATTGAAAAACAAATTTCTTAAACCCAGGGGATGTATCAGATAAACAAGTAGCATTCCAATGTTGAGTAATGACCTGTTTCAAGGTCATGATTAACTTTTCTTAATGAAATAGAAAATAATGGAGAATACCAGAGTGTATTATTACACATAGTGAGGTAAATATTATTTTGGAAAACTCTACTTTTCAACTGCATGTTAATGTAACTGTGTGTTTTACAGCAGGTCACAGTAAAAAAACATTGGGAAAACACTGATCTTCTGTTAGGTCCACAGAAGTAGGAACATGCCTGGGTAGAAACTGGTCCTTGCATTCAGATAAGTTTCAGGAACACAGTACACCGTGAGGGTCTGTGGACATTTCTATGTGTGTATTTTTTCCAATATTTTCTTTCTTCATCTCCCAAATCTAAACTGTTTCAAGGGCCTTTCTTTTCTTCCATGAAGATGTTTCTTTCCTCTTTTCTGAGCCACTGTCACTAAGACATGTTCTCTTCTTTTCTCATATCTAGGTCACTGCCACAGCAACTCCATGGGCTTATTCCCCCTCCTTCCCTACTCTTTCTCTACTCACCAATCCATGTTATTTACCTTTTCAGACCATCTTTCCAAAAACTGTCTTTGTATTTAGTAAATCTGTTTATAGTGAACCAAGTTCAAACTCTTTTATGTGGCCTCAACTTTCCTGCCTTTATGATCTGCATTTTCCACCATGCATCCTATTTTCCAAAATATTTTCCAAAGTAGGATGCATGGTGGAAAACGCAGATCATAAAGGCAGGAAGGTTTTTCTAATGGACGTGCCATTCTTACACTACTTCTATGCTTTTGACTGCATAGTTTAATTATTGAGTGTTTCTGTACCTAACTTGCTTCTCCAAATTCTATCTTAAGTCCTAACTCTCCCATGACTTTTTTTCTTCTTTTT
>NW_012101776.1:3505091-3547615 GCF_000951045.1 Mandrillus leucophaeus
CTACAGGTGCCCGCCACCTCGCCCGGCTATATTTTTTTTGTATTTTTAGTAGAGATGGGGTTTCACCATGTTAGCCAGGATGGTCTGGATCTCCTGACCTCGTGATTCGCCCGTCTCGGCCTCCCAAAGTGCTGGGATTACAGGCTTGAGCCACCGCGCCCGGCCTTTTCCCATGACTTCTTTACTTACTGCTGTTGTTCAGACCTCTTTCGAAAATTCATAGAAGTGGAACATGCTATACTTATATCAGTGTAGCCTCACTCAAGTCATTTTTTTCTTCTACATAACTTCTATATAACTCAAGTTATTATAAGCAGCTTGAGGGCAAGACCCACGTTTTTCTTCTATGCTGGTAATTAAAATACTAGCAATAATGACATTATGTAGTACCTACTACGTGCCAAGTAATTAATAAATATTATGTATGGACTCATATATTTCTGAGCCTCACCTTATCCCTGGAAAATAGATAACAGTTAACCTTCTGATTAAATATTTATATTTCTGAATTCACCTATGTGTTAAAATTTATTTGTAACATTGAAACTAAAATGCACAGCACCATCATAGCCAACGGTGGACATGCACAAAGTGGTAAAAATTTTGAGTTGGCCAATGTGCATGTTTCTAGCTGAAGTCTAACATGATGATGCCCTGCCTTTTTGTTTTAACCCTTATCTTATAACCAAGTATCCATTTCAGATCTTTTTACTGCCACATGTTTCATACTTTTGGGGCTTTTTTATATTGTTGATTTCGCTGCTTAAAATGAGCCCAGAATGGTGCTGAAGTAGTATCTAGTGATCTTAAGCACAACAAAGGTATGCTATACTTTACATAGAAAATAAGTATGTTAGATAAACCTTCTTTAGGCATGAGATAAAGTGCTGTCGGCTATGAGTCCAATGTTAGTGCATCAACAACATACATTAAATAAGGTGCATTTTAAGTGAAACACACATAAAACAAAGTCATTTTGATTGGTGATGAAAATGTTGTGACCAGATTCTGTTTGCTGTAATGTTATAGACTACACCTATCACAAATAATGAATTGACTATTATCTCTTCTTTATTTCTTTTTTTACAGAAACTAAGAAATAAGGTAGACAAAGATTAAGTAACATGCCTGAAGATACCAAGATAGTTGGACAGGATGAAATTTGATTTTAAATATGTCTGATTAAATTTTATCAAGTCTTAAAGTTTCTGGAGCAAGCAGTGCAAACTCAATCCTCTATTGATAGAGTAAGACTGAGAATGAATTATTTCAGTGGTCAAAAAAAAGTAAACGAACAAGTTCTCTTTTTCTTTTTTTTTCTCTGAATTAGATATTCAGAGCATTTTTCTAATATTTTGTGAAACAATGTAAGTTCCTCAAACATTATTATATTACCTTTAGTTATTCATTTATTGTATCAACAAATATTTGAGTGTCTACATGCTTCAAGTACCAGGGTAAGCCCTAGGGACAAAATAATCTCTCAACAAGCTTAAAAGATATTGCTGAAGGCAGACCTAGCAACAATAATTATGACGTTGTGTATGAAAGTGCTATAGTACGGATGTTTACAAGATTTCAAAAGTCCACAGAAGTAGAAAAAATCTAACCTGCCTGGGATTGGGTGAGAAGACTTTTGAGAACAACAACAACAAAAACGACCTTTAAGCTGGATCTTAAAGAAACATATGTCAGATTAGAAAAGGGAGAGCTACAACACATAGCTTTAATGAATAGTCTTGGAGTTATGGCAGTCCAAAGGTTTGGAAAAGAATATGCTTGAAGGGAAAAGTTTTTGAAATATGTTCTAGTAGATTTCTAAAATAAAATTATTACTGTGGCTTATCATTCCAAAACATATAAGCACATTTTCATTGTATGAGGTTTTTACAGTGTTAACATCTCATAAATCAGGATGGGACTTAAAATGAAAGTCAGATTAGTATTGTCACAGGTATACACACAGCAGTTTTTCTTACTTACAGGGCATAAAATTACGGTGTATATTATAGTTAATATTGTCTAAACCAGGATAAAATATAGTTTTATACTCATATCCAAAGATGGGTACTTTCAGGAAAGAATAAGATTTTAGAGGGAGCTTCACCTTATGACTCAGCGGCTGACCAGGCAAAGCCTCTGCAGCCATCTCTTTAGGGAACAGCTGCATATGCTGCATTCACTTCTCCTCTTAGAGATCTGGTGAGTGACTAGTTGAAAATAGTGATAACGTCATAAATTACTTTCTTTGTTTCTTCTCTTTTACTGATCTATTTCAGTTTTGGCATCAACAATAAATAATGGGTATCATATATATGCTTTGATATGGACTTAATCATAATATGCAACAGCTGCCAAAGAGTTAAATGGCTACATGCAGACAGAGTAATGAATGAAGGGAAACAGCTTTGCTGGTAGTTAACCCATGTTTCTTATGGAAGTAATTGTGCCCATTTTAATGGAATTCGGTGTTGATTTAGTAACGTGATACTTTTGGGATTTAGCCATGCATTTTTCTGTGAAATAAACAGCAGTGATACTTTTTTACTTTGATAAGTTCTAATTATCTTCACTGGATAATCATGATGGAATAAGGAAAAGCTAAACACTTTTTTGGTTTAAGAAAAATGTAGGGGTTATAGATGTTGTTTCTTCTTTTCTCCATTGTCAATGGCAGCAAATTATTGCTCTTAGTAAAAGAGGACATTAACTCCAAGAACTTAAACTGCAGTGGCCCATGTGATTGTAATGCTGTCCTTCAGTAAGGTGAACAATCTGGTAAAAGATTAACTTCACAATTTTATTAATTTCTTAAGGTGAATACACTGTTCTGATTTGTGAAGTTGTCAAGTTTCATGTTAAAGTAATGAAAGAAGACAACTGTACTAACGTTAAAAAATAGATTTGTTGTGAATTCATTTAGGGGATGATAACAATAATAACTTACATAGTTTGAAATTTTCAGGGTAAACATATAATTCTATGGGTTTGTTAGTTAAAATATTTACATAAATCTCTCACATCCTGAATTACTATTATCGAACAGAGATAGATAATATAAAAACAAATACAAGAACAAAGTTTCTTAGTGGTATTTAGAAACCCTGCTGAATTAAATTTTTCATGAAGAAGTTTCCCCCATAGGCCAAAAAATAAGTTACCTTTTAGAAATAATAATGATAATTAAAAACAGGAGTCATTTTAACCAAAGGACCTCATGTGTTGGGAGGAATCAGAAAGACTTATCAGAGTTGAGCTAGAATTATGACAGGCAGATATGGAAGAGGAAGGAATTTAAGATGAGGAGGGCATTCCAGATGCTCCAAAAGACACCAGTAAAGTTAACGACATAGGAAAATGCAGCTGACATTTGTGAGGCGATGACGAGGACACCAATGGGCTTAGGACTTTGTGTATACTTCCTTTGATGAAGTGGGATGGAAAGAGAGAAACCTATTTCTGACTACACTAAAATGAAACAAGATAACTAGCCAAATTGCTCTATTTAATCAAACCAGCTAACGTCCATGACTAAGCAACTGGTTAATAGAATTGTTCATTGAATTTATGCACACAAATAAGTAGCTCAGTCAAAATATGTTCTAAATATAATCTGGTCATCTTAATTTCTTGAACTTCCACACATAAAAATTTTGAAGCCCTACACTTCTGAGAGTTAGAGATTCTTTCATAGAGTACTTTGCCTAATGTTTCAACTGTGAATAGAGTTTATGAGAATTTTTTTGAAATCACAACCTGCATTTTCTGTCAAAGACTTTAAATGCTATTTTTAATGTACATATTAATAGAAGCATTTCAGAACTACAGGGAAAAGTACTTGGTTATTTTATTAACATTTAAAACTTAGGAAAAAGCCTGTTTCACATTTGTAAGAGAAAAAGCATCTTTGAAATGCTCAAATGATAATAATCTTCCCATCCACTCCAGGAAATGTACTTTTACAATTACAATTTTAAATACGGACAATGGGGATATAATATAGAATTCAGCGCCAATAATTCTCATAGCAGTTTCTTTCAGCAGTATATGCATATGATTTTAGCAATATATGTACCCCTATACAAATTAGGGTGTCAGTATTATTTATGAATGATTCCACAATTCCAAAAGCCTTCTTTTCCTCTTTCCCTCAGTAGCTAATTAAAACAAAACAAAACAAAACAAAAAAATCCTGTATTTTCCAAGTGAAATACAAATAAACTTACAAATTTAGAGTAGGCTGAAGGAATACAATACCTAATCTGGGAGTTTTGCCAAATCTTTATTTTAATGAACTTTATGCAGAGATACAGTAAGAACATTATGCTGAAAATGCAGAAATCAACTCAACATTCTTTGTAGGAGGACCTTTTAATCTACACCATAAAAAGAGTTAATCTGAAATGCAAACTGTAGTTGCATTAAAGATGCTTTGCTTGCCATTCAATAAGCTTTGTTTTAATGGCAAAGGCAATACTGACATTGGGTGAGTACTTAAACTTTATTGTGGAAATAAATGACATTGTTCTAAAAGTCTTCCAAGACAAGAAAAACATGCATGAGATGTTACTGAATTTCTTATTTTCTTAGCTAGAACAATTTTCTATTTGCCTTATATTTTTAGGGAATAGTTTGATAAAATTAAATATGTTTTCCCCCCACTAATAGCAAAATCCTAAACAATCTTTCAACTATCTTTTTTGCATGTTATAGTTAATGTATTTTCATTATGCTTAATGCACTTTTAATAGTCTCCTATGGCAAGATGGTATATTAAATGTGGGAATAAAAGATCCATGATACCACCTTGAATTTTCTACAATGCCTTTTATCTGGGGGCTCAAAGCACTTCACGCATGTTCTCATTCAGTATCTCCTTGAGGTGTAATATATGCATTTTATGGGCGAGGACACTGAGGTGGAGAATGACTGAGGGAATTGAGGTCATTTCCAGAGCTCACACTAAGCACAACCTGGATGAGCATTCTCTCCCTTCAGCCTGCCTCCAAGATGGCTGCACTGGCTTCATGGGACCAAACACTGATTGCATCTCCACTAGCCTTTTCCTTCATGAACTTGTCTCCCTTACCTGGACACCATCAGATGCAGGGATGTAACTTGCCCTTTTAAATGTGTCTGTCACATTTCTCAGGATCTCCACAGACATCAGAAGATCGCCTGCATAGAAATTTTTTCTCTGAGTTAAATCCAATAGTGTCTTGGTCACCTGGGACATTCCATCACCTGCCAGCATTCGCTGTCCCTTAGCAAGGTGCTCTTTAATCTGTGATGGTCAAAAGAACAGAGCAAACATCAGAATCTTCATTACCATTTATCTGAATAACTTCATCAAACAACTTTATTTAAAATTGCTCGGTCAACTTAAAATAGCCTTGCAATGCTTGGGAGGATTTGAAAACTGTAAATTGTGTGTATCCCAAACTCAGATGGATAAACATCCAGCATGCAAGAATTAATGAGTGTATACTTTTCGTCAGGCTTGACAAACTTGCCATTTCTAGTTAGAACACACAATTCAACACATTCGGGAAAATGTGTATTAATTTAGGTTCTTAATTGGAGTAAAAATCAAAAATACTTTAGCATGTGGTAAACATGGGGGACTGTTTAGTAAGGTGTGATCAGAGATGGGAGATTATAAACACTTCAAAAATAGCCATTTTTACTTACAAGCTGAGCTTATTAACTTTTGCCTTGCCTCTTAAAATGAACAGATTATAGAGCAGCAAAGAAAGTTATTAGCAGTACAATTTTACTTAAAATATCTTTAAACTTTGGAGATTTACTATGACATGATAGAAAACCAGATTGCTTTAGCTTTATTAAAAAAAACCAAAAACCAAAAAACAAAAAACAGCAAAAACAATTAAACTCTCTGCTGGGTCTTCAGCAACAGAATGAACTATTAAAATGCAAAACTTAAACTAGTTTGATGGCCAGAGAAATGTGCTGCCAATTCTCACATTTGCTTGTTGTATAGTTCAAGGGAGGAAAAATATCTTAAAATGAGAAAGAATAGTAAGGTAAGAGAGGGTAAAGAAAGAGCAAGAATCCATTATACTTTTACTTGTTTACTGAAAGTTTAATCTGTACCTTTTTTTTGCTAAATTTGTTATAAAATTAGCTAAAAAAATCATGAAATAATAATGAACAGGCCAGAGAAACGTTAAAGTACATTAATTGTAATTATCAATTTCCCATCAAGAACTGTGCCAACAAATCTTTTAAAGTAGGGCAATCAATCTGAACTAATCAAAAAAGTATAAATTTTCTAAGTATTATATTTCAAAAAGTGTTGAAATCTCAGATATTTTCCTTTTCTTTTTCTGTAAAGATGTCTAAAATAATTTTGGTAAAATAAAATTTTCAGAGACATACTTTATTTCCATTGTGTTATGCTAAAAGTCATAACATATTTAGGTACTTTACTTTTCCCTATTTTCTTCTTTCATTTCCTTTCATCTCTCTTTGGTAGCTGCCATCAACCATGGACTAAAACCCAAATGATTGACACGGCATCAGTAATCCAGCTCTTGCCTATCTCTATAGTGTCAATGCTAATTGCTTGGTAATGGAGTGGTATTCACGTATTTATTCATGAAAGAGACACAGCACTGGCCAGTAAGAAGGACATGAACCCTCAAAGTAGAAGCCAGCTGGTTTCTACTTTGTACCAGGCTGTACCACCAGGCTGAACTCCAGTCCTGCTTCTAAACTACTGGTAATTATTTGTAATTTTCTGTTCAGGTCGTGTGTTTCATGACTTCAGATTTTTGCAATAGATATCCTACCCTCTTTTCTTCCATGGTCTCTTGTTTAAAAACCACTCATATTTAGTTCTTGTTCTTCTAAATAACTAAACAGTTAATCAAAGCCTTCTCTTGTTATCTCTTAAACAGACATGACTTTTATCACAGAGAATGGTAATTATTTGCTTAAATATTTTTCTGTCCCAATAGTCTTTCTGACACTTGAGGGTAGGCTCCCTGCCTTATTCACAGTCTTAGCAAACAGCATAGCAAAATTTTGTTGCAGTGAATTCAGTTGTTATGCCCTAAGTACACCTTTGTGGTGCAATACAATGGAATGGACTTTAGAGCCAGGGGTGCCTAGGTTTGTGTTTCAACTTTGCAGCTTATTATTCATGTAATTGAGTTCATTGGAGACTCAGTTTACCATGTCTCCTCTAAGATTTGAAAAATGGGTCTATATATTAAAAATGTTTTAAAAGTCATTTTCTTAACACAATTAAACCCATACAAGCCTAAGATAATTAGCAGAAGCTAGAGCATACAGGAAAGCATATTGCTCTCCCACGGTCTGTGTGCCCTACATGCTCTAGTTCCTGTGGACTTCTTCCCCCTTCCCCGGCATTTGCTGTGCTTTAGTGGCACTTGTCTTTTTGTTCTTCCTCAATAACATTAGGTACATGCATATCTCAGGGCCCTTGTCTTGCTTTTTTTTTTTTTTTTTTTTTTTTTGCGGGAGTGGGGTCGGGGCGAGTGTGGGTGGTGGGGACCTTGAATAGTCTTTCCACAAGCATTCATATGCTTTTTGTCACCTTCTCAGAAAGGTCTTACCTGACTTCCTACCTAAAATGGAATCCTTGTCATTCTCAGTCATCTCGTCAGACTTCATCGTGCTCAACCTTACCTGCCATTGTGCCATCTATGTCTTGGTTTATTCATTTTTCTTCCTGTGCCATTAAGATATTAATGTAAGCCTTCTGAAGGAGGAGGTTTTGTTTATTATTTTATTCCCATTATCTAGAAGTTTATTCAATATACTGAATGAATGAGTTAAAGGAATGAATGGGTTAATGAATCAACATCCATCTATGCTTACATTGTTAGGTCATAGGATTAAGTTAGGCACACTTGAAAGACGTAACTCACTCATGGACATAGTCCATAGGAAACACTAGTAACAAATAGCATGAGACAAACACACTACATAACTTAAAGAGGTAGTGCTGCTTTTGAGCTGAAAAATGTCTGGTGCTTTAGCTGCACTTGTCCTTTTGCTCTTTCTCAATGACATTAGGTACAGGCATGTCTCAGGATATACATGAAGTATGAGGAAGGTTTTGAAGAGAAATGAAGCTAATAGAGTCTAACCTAAAAAAAGTCATAAAATTCAGTCCTCAGTTTTGTGCTGGCAATGCAAATCACAGCTGTGATACTCAAAGCTGCAGAAGATTAAATTGTTCTCCATTAGGAATAGAATGTAGCAATGGTTGCCACGGTAAATAATTAATGTCTGACTGCCTCAAATCGGCCCTTTCTCTATTATTTTGGCAACCCATACCTGTGCCTGTGAGGGATTTAACCTGTACAGATCTAATGTATGCTTCTCCTCAAACAAAAACATCACAACATAGAATTGAATCTTGAGAAATAAAACATTTAGACATGCTTTCTGTTTGCATTAAAAATAGTTATAGAAGGCACTGGATGGCTCAACTAATATGAAAGCCAGTCTGTCACGTCTAGGTCAGCATCAAATCTGGCCCAAGTCAGTAGTAAATTAACGTCATTGCCATCTGACAGCTGCTTAGAAGGCTTATGTAGAATGAGTTGTTGTCAGTCCAGCTCTTAGCAAACAGGTGCCCAGATGACAACACCAGCTCTAACAATTGACACTGATTAGCATCCTTCCTGGCATTGTCAGTGAAAAGCACTCGGGACAAATACCTTGTAATATTTTCACACACTGGTGAGACTATTCATTGCCTTTATACAGGGTATAAAGAATGTTTGAATAAGATACGTTTCTGTCCAGAATGTATTTAGTTGAAAGACAATTTCCTAGTTCTTGATCTTCTATCCGCAACACATACATACTGTGAAGAGCTCTCTCTCTCTCTCTTTTTTTTTTTTTTTTCCTTATGTCTACCCTTTCACCACCTATTGCCTAGAATGACATGTCCAAGTTTATCTGCTAGATTGTTTTCCATTTTTTCTTTCTGGATTATGAAGTTGAGAATCAATGGGTTTGCTCATCTTACCTCTTCTCTGTTTCAAACTGTCCTTTATTTGCATTCTACTTCTCCTCCTTTGTTGTTGTCTCTATGGTTTAATTATATGGTTATTCCTAAGATTTTGAATCCCATCCAATCCCTTCTTCAATATTTCTCTCTCAAAAAAAAAAAATGGCCTGATATCATATATCTTATTTAAATACCAACTACTCTTATTGCTACTTCCTTTCAACTACTGTCTTCTCCCTAGTTCTCTTCAAAATCAATATCAGAGGTACAAAATTTTGTTTGAGCCCAACAACCTTTTAAGTTGTAAATTAAAATTTCCAGTTACCTACAAAGTATGCTTTCTGGAAATCTTGCTAGTATGTCATGTTTATGCAGCAGTTGTAATCATAAAATCTAGATTTAAATTGTGGTTCTACTACATATTACAAAGAACCATTGGAAAAATTATTTAACTCTCTCCTAGGATGATTTATATGTAAAAAGGAGAAAATAATCACATTGTTATTATGATGGGTTAATATAAAAATAGAGGTTAAAGGTGGACATTCAGTGACTGTTTCTTTTTCTCCCAAATTCAAGATCCAGTTTCTCTAAATACTAGCTTATGCAGTGTTTCTCTTCTCCCTCCTTTTCCTATAGACACGAGATGGATCCTGGTATAGGTCTTCAGTACTTAACTTCCAGAAGGTTAATTCTTTCTTCAACTGAATCTAATTGGCTATTTATTCTATTCATTAATTTCAATGACAATATTTCACTTACAGAAGTTCTGTTTAAAGTTTTTCATATTCTTTAATTATTTAACTGTGATTTCTGTTCGTTCACATCTTAATGATTTTAAACAATATATTATAGTTTTAAAAATATTTTCTATTGTTTTAAATTTCTTGTTTTGCTAAGTCTCTTGATTCCTGCATTTGCTGATTCTTCCTCATAATGTTTTGCTTTGTGATATTTATAATTATTGTAAACTTATATTCAGTGGGATATATTTATCTTTTGGGAGCCCCAAGTGCCTGGTTGGTGAAACAGTTGTTAGAGATGCTTTTGAGTACATTTCTCTGGGAGTGGAACCTTCAGGCAGTTCATTGGTCCTGAATCAATTTATGCAAATTTTCATGTTAATTCCATCTGTTCTTGGTTCAGACTAGGAGTTTCCATTTCTGAAAGGCAATTTATTTCCTCTTCTCCAAGAAACTCTGTATGAATTACAAATTTCTTAGACATATTGCAGGCCTGAGAATGCATAAGGTTTTTCTACTTCATGAGGCTAGAGCAGCAATACAGTGCCTGGTCATTGCTGGAGGCTTGGAAGGGCATCACTGCTTGTGTGAGAAGTGTTGTTAGCATCCTCACGAAGGCTTTAGGACCTCGGCTCCTAGCACCCAGGGCTTGTGTGCTTTTTCCTATAGTTCTGGCTTTGATATCCTCCTGTGTTAATTTCCAATACCACAGGATTCCTAGGTCTTTCTTTTGAGAGAAGCTATAAGTCAGTATTTGAAAATATATACTTCCTATAGTTTATGCAGAAGTCATTATGATCTATAATGGTCAGCTTGGTTCACCCCACTGCTTTATTATGACTACTACAGGTACCCTAGTAACAATCTGTTTAAACTTCTCACCATTTCACCCTGCAATAATCATGGATTCTGTCTTTGCTCCCTGACTCATGCTATTCTATTACTTTAAATGCTCTCCCAAAATCCACTCCTTAAATTGTTCTCTCTCTTTTCTCCTTCATGAATTCTTTTCGGATAACTGCAGTCATGATATGATCTCTATTTTCAGGCTCACAGAAGTAATCTTGCGTATCTCATATCACTATAGTGTTTGTCCTGTTATCCATTCCACTAGAACATAAACTCTTAAAGAGCCTGTAGTTTCTTCTTCATCTTTGTTTCCCCTATAATCTCTAAAACACTATGTGACACACAAAAGTACCTGTTCAAAGGGCTTGCTGAATTGAACTAAAACTACAGGAGGATTTTTTTACTTTCAGCAACTATAATCCACAAGTGTTGTCAAGGTAAAAGCAGGAGTCCATAATTATTCAAAACAAAGAAATACATAATAATTGGAGAACTTTTACATTTCCTGACAGAATTGTCTTGTAAACTATATCCAATTAATATAAGTAGGTAAATGAATTCAGAAATTTTAGAAATCTACAGTTATATACTTGCTACCTTTAGAAAATGATAACAACAATAATATATCATTCTGACTATATGGCAAGCATGAGAATACATGTTTTAAAGGGGTACTTCACTTGAGCTTTAAAACAATCCTTGGAGGTGCCATAATGATTCACATTTACAGAAGAAGGAGTGGAGACTTAGTAAGGTTAACTGCATTCTCCAGGACTGCATAGCTCCTAAGTAGTGACTATGGAGATCTGAGCCCAGGCAGTCTGATCCGTAGTCCATGTGCTTAGCTAATACTCTATGCTTCACTCAGGTTTTATATGGTGCTTTCATTAGAAATTGTTAAAATGCTTATTTTGACAATATTTAAGTGTATTAATATGTTTAACATGTTCAGAATATTTAAAAATCATTATCAACCACGTTTATGTTAAGGAGAAATTCAATATTTTTCCTATGAAGAAACAAAAGACATGAAGCAACTCACTGGATTCTTGAGGTATTGAAAATTATTTGAGTAGTAGTTGTTATTTTGGAATATAATGTGTAAGCATTTCTAAAGCCATTTACCAATATCTATAGAAGATTTTGTAGGTAGATTTACTCAAGTAGAGGTTGAATAAAAATCTAAGGATACCTTAAAGACTCCATTTCCTTTGGGTTGCGTGTTTTGATTATTGCAATTTAATCATGGAAATAATTCAGAAAGGTTTTTCTTTTTTAATTTTCATATTTCCTTTTAAAATTATAATTATCAGCAATTATGCTTGCTCACATTGCAACACTGTGAGCATCACTGCTCCAAAGAACAAGTCTTAAAAGTTTCTGTGTCATTCATATTTACTACTATTAAGATCAACAGTGAAAGGGGGAAAAATGAATCTAAAAATAGTTGCTCTTCAGAGTTCTAGATTAAGCCTCCTTGTTCTTTATATAGAGAGATGTGGAGAGGGTCACGGTTTAAAGAGTAGGTGTGTCTCTGAAATAACCTTATTCTTTTCTTTTCAAGCCTCCCACTGCCAGCCACAGTTGCCGCTATTGTGTGAATCTTAAAAAAAGGTTTATCATAGTTGCTCTGTGCAAATGACACATTTTAAACATCATATATTTATATATTATTTTCAGCATCAACTCCTCCAGTCCATCTGTAAGGTGTATTAAAGGCTTTCACAGTTCTAAGTGGCTCCAATTAAAATATAATTATACATAGAGCTTTTTCATAAAGCAACAATCTAACTATACATTTTTTAATTTTGTTCATAATCTGTCATATCCTAAGACCAAAGTCACTCATTGGACAATGGTATTTGATTATTTACAAATCTACCTGAAGTCTCCATGAAATATAGAGATTATTCTATATGAAAAAGAAGATATACCCTTAGTTCTGGTAAATGAATATTTCTTAATTTTCCCTATGTTTGATATGAAGAGTTTGTGTTCATCTCAGGGTTGCCTTAAAGTGAAAAGATCAAGTCTGAAAATAAAATCATTGTCTGGAGACAATATGATAGGGCAGATTTGGTCCAGAATTTCACTGCATAAATCATATAGGTATCACACAGAACTCAGAATTGTGGGTTGAACAGCATTTGGCCAAAAGTGCTTTGCATATCCCAGTTTCTTGTCTGAAGAATCTCTGAAGTAAGAGATTGGACGGCATGGATTTGAGAACTGTAAATTATTGTTATGGGAATAAACTGAGCCATGGAGAAAACTGAGTCTGGTATTTACTGTGCATATTTTCCTGTAAAACCTGAAGCTTCCAAAATAAGAATGAGAGCATAGTAAATTTGCCTACCCAATATAAACAATGGATAGCTTTAATTTCAGAGTTTTTGGCTAGAATTTGACAAAACTGCAATCCTGAGCAAAGGACATATGTAGGTGAGACTTCTTGTCTAAACATCAAACAAATCTAGATGTTCTCATAAATATTTTGAGCCAGCAGATGGAACTAGAGCATGCTCTATGAGCTTAAAACAGTATAGTGGCCACAAACTGGCGCCCAAGCTTTTAGGAACCTCCCCCAATCTGAAGCAGAGCACTAAGTAACATGATGTTTCTCTATGGGTTTCTCAATTCTATTTCCATTACTTGACTTTTCTGGTTCTAGGGATTGTATATCAGTCAGAACAGGATAGATTATGCTGTGCTAACTACTTCAAAATCTCAGTACCTGAAAGCAACAAAGGAATATTTATCACACTGCATATGCAACCCACATCATCAGGGAGGCTCTGTTTATTATAATCCTTCAAGGGCTTGAGATGATGGAGGATAAAAGACCTTGCAATGGCAATGAATGACACTCTCAGGCCTGACACGGCAATAGTCACCTCCATGCACAACCAATTGACCAGAACTAGCCACACAGGTACCTAACATCAAGGGGGTGAGGAAGTACAATCCTCCCATATGCCCAGAAAAGGAAAATCAGGTATCATCTAATATGATATGTTTTGTGATGGTATAATGCTAACTAATTGTCATTTTACTTCTTTGCCTCTCTCCAGTGCCAATGGATTCATTCATCAAAATATCAACGCTGGATAAAACCTACCACAGTGCTTCTCAAACTTTAATGTGCAGTGAATTACAAAGAGCACTTTTCAAAGTTGCTGATTCTGATAAAGTAGGTCTGGGGCAGAGTCTGAGATGCTACATTTCTAACAAGCTCTCAGGTGCTGCTGATACCTCTGGTCCTCAGAAAACTTTCTGAATAGCAAGCCTTTAACAAATGCCTTCCCTGCACCTGCATTCAAGTAGCTCAACTTTGTTGCAGAAAAATCATAACCAAACTGACAGCTATACTCTAAATTCTGTATTTCAGACTTCAGGTTGTATGCAATGCAGCCTGCTAATCCTATTATATTTCTCTAATGGGCTTATTTTCAACCTTCTGGAAATTACTGTTTTATACCTTTTCATCTCTCTTGAAAAGACACACGTTTCTTCCTAAATCCTCACTCTTAGCTAATGATCCTGCCTCATACTAAATGGAGAAAAAAGAATCCATCAGATGAAAACCCCATAATCTCTCCCACACAAAACCCACTAAGCTCTTTTCACTGTATTCATCTTTCCCATCTGCTTTCCTCTGGTTATAATGGAGAAAGTATCTTTTCTCCTACCAAAGTCAATTTTTTGACATTTGCTATGGCTAACATTTCTTTTTGCCTTGTTGGGTATTCTTGAATTGTTCATGTTTCTCTTCTAAATTTTTACTGGATAATTTCTTTTAACATATAAAAATGTTATAATATTTCTCATTTAAAACTAAACAAAATAATACGAAACCCTTTTTTGGCCTTACATATCCTCCTAACTACTACCCTATTCTTCTGCTCTCATTCATTATCAAAATTTAGAAAGGGATGAATACACAACCTTTTTTACTTCCTAATCTCCTGTTCTTTGTGTTGATGACTTCCAAAATTATTTCCTGTCCAGAAATTAGAATCTGAGTTTCCGACTCCCATACCCAATTACATTCTCCAGATTTAATAGAAACAACCTTTGACAACCCCCAACCTCATCTGTCCCAAATTATTCCTCGTGGTCCTGCCTTCCCTGCCTCAGAAAAATGACATTATAACCAGCCAAATGTGATTACCAACCTTAATAAAGGACACCATCATCTCTCGTCTGGATTACTGCAGCAGGTTTCAAAGCTTCCAGTCCTGCCACCCTATGGTCTATCCCCCATAGAAACCTCATATGACCCTCTTTAATTAGATTTAATCAAACCATCCCTCTTCTCAATGCATTGCCATTGCACTTATTATTAAATCCAAACTCCTAGCAAAGGCCTTAAGGCACAGCTCTCCAGCCTCATCTCATGATACTCTCTTTCTGCTTACTACCTCTGGCCAGTAGATCTTTTTGCTTTCTTAAAGACCTCAAGGTATTTCCGAATGTCATTTTCACTACATGGAATGTGCTGTCATTTCCTGACATAGTCATTCTCTCCACCCTTTACACATTCATCTCATGCATTCATCTCATCTTTCAGGTCACAGTATTAAATGTTATTTCTAAGAAGAAATAGAGAGACCTCACTGTTTGTTTGTTTGTTTGTTTTTTATCTGAAATCATTTCCAAACATTATTCTGTATGTTGGCACCCTGCTAATTTCCTTTAACATATAAAAATTTGAAGTTATTTTTAATCTCATCTCCTGTCTATTTATATTTATATTGAATTTATTGTGTATTACATTCAAGTTGCTTCCCCAGGTCCTTTAGCTCTACTTGGCACATAGTTAAAGGTCAATGATTATTTGTATAATGAATTAATGGGTAGATGAATGGATAAATGATTGAATAACACAGTATAGTCTCTTTTGTAATTTTTTTCCCATTGGTATTAGTCTGAATATACTTCTCTATATAATTATATTCGATTACCATTACACTATACAATTATATATACTCTCTCTCTCTCTCTCTATATATATATATATATAAAATATACTATACAATTATATTCCAGCCTATAAATAAGTTTCACTTCAAAAAGTTTCAGACGAGATCGGGCCCACTCAGTGTTGTATGGCCGTAGACACTTCAAAAAGTTTCAATGCCTAAAACTGACTCTAACATTTATCCTCCAAGTCACACTAAAAGCATACTTTGGGAGAAGCTTAACACTCTCCTTGGCTTTTGTTGATATAATCAGTAATAAGTTATAAGGTTAAAAATAGAAAAAATAGTATATCTATTAGAGATATTTCATATATATACATATATGTATGTATATCTATATGTATGTATATCTATACTATAGTATATCTAGATATACTAAAAAATAGTATCTCTATTAGAGATATTTCTCACATATACATATATGAAATGTACATATGAAATATACATATATGTATATATATGAAATATCTCTAATAGATATACTATTTTTTCTATTTTTAACCTTATAACTTATTACTGATTATATCAACAAAAGCCAAGGAGAGTTTGTATATGTATATGTTTGTATATTTATGTATATGTACATGAGATATATATATATATATCTCATAGGCTTCCTTAAAATTTCAAAGGGAACACAATCATATGTGACTAAAGATTATTTTTCTTTTTTATAATACAATTTAAATCTACTGGTTTGGGATAATGTCTCACTTATGTAAGACTAGTGATTTTTGTCATTGCAACTAGAAAAACTCACATAAATTACAAAAATGACACTTTCAAGGACATCAGAGAGCTATGTAAGTAGTGAGAATGAGATGAACTAAATTGCCAGAAAGTAGAGATCTTTTCTGAGGTAAGCCAAATATGTCATTCATTTTTTTTCTCTCCTGTGAAAGTTTGTTAATTCCGGGTAAGAACTGAGGGTCAAGCATGGGTCAGGCAGATTACCTCTGGGGTAGAAAGAGAAATTAATGTAATTTGGTTGGCCAGAGATGGAAAAATACAGTGAAAATTTCAGGGGCCCTAAAAATCCTGCTCAGATTTTTTTTTTTTCTTTCCCCTCATGAGACATTCGCTGAGCTTTTGACCTGTGTAAAAAGCTGAGGAGATAGGATGAAAAATTATTAAATGCAGAACTGCAATTTTCCCTTTCCTTTAAGAGCTTTGGGAACTGAGGGAAGAGTCCAGTGTTAAGCACCCAGTTGGCCTCACCCTCAAGACAGTTGACAGATTTGAAGTTGCTTGGGCAGAAAGTTAGAACGTGGAAGTAGCAACTACTGAAGGCTGAGCTGAATCTCCCTCGGTCTCTCAGAGCTGACAGGATGGGCACATGTAGGCTCTAGAAACATCATGGAGAAAGGCAGCCTAAGCAGATGTAGTCTTATTAAAAGTGCAAAATAGCCCTGACTCAGATCAATTTCTGATTGAATTAAAGTATCAACTCCTCATTGTATTTGAATAGCTAAGGAAAGGAAGGATATTTTCTGGGATACATTAGCCAGTATGATTTGAAGACCATATGTTTATTTTATGCAATGTCTGACATTCAATAAAATATTACTGGATATGAAAAGTGGCCAGGAGATATGACAGACAAAAAGCAAAGCAAAGTAGACTCACAGATTATGCAGATGTTACAGTTATAAATGTACTTTGGGAGGCTGAGGCAGGCGGATCACGAGGTCAGGAGTTCCAGACCAGCCTGGCCAACATGATGAAACCCCATTTCTACTTAAAATACAAAAATTAGCTGGACGTAGTGGTGGGTGCCTGTAATCCCAGCTACTCAGGAGGCTGAGGCAGGAGAATCGCTTGAACCCCGGAGGCAGAGGTTGCAGTGAGCCGAGATCACAGCATTGTGCTCCAGCCTGGGTAACATAGCGAAACTCTGTCTAAAATAAATAAATAAATAAATTACAAAATAGACATTGTCCATTCTTTGGAGAGTCCCAAAAGTGTTCCAATATTAAAAACAGAAACAAGGTGTATTCTAGACTAGGAGTCAGTAAACTATAGCCTGCAGGCCAAATCCAACCCATTGCCTGTTTTTGTATAAAGTTTTGCTGAAACACAGCCATGCCCATTTGTTTATTTATTGTCTGTAGCTGTGCTCTTGTACTACAAAGCAGAGTTGAATAGCTGCAACAGAAGCCATATGGCATGTAAAGTCTAAAATATTGACTATCTTGTTCTTATAGAAACAGTTCACCGGCCCTGTTCTAGTCTTATAATACAATAAATAAAGTTACTACAATTGAAAGCTTTCTTAAAGGCATAATGGAAAACTCATTAGGAATCTGTGAAATATGTTGTAAACTCTGACATATGAATTGCTTAGAAAAGAAAGATTTAAATAACACCTCCCTTCCAAGTTTGTTTGTTTCCCATCAGTGTCAATAAATGTTAGCTATTATTATTTGCTGAAAACACAGGGAACACATAATTTTATTCAGGACCACATGTTAAAAACTCCATAACTGTGGAGCTGAACTCAGATCTCAAAACTCTAACAGGCGGTTCCAAATAAAATAAAGAGGCTTCTGCCCATTTTAGAGAAAGCAATGTCCTTTAATTTTCCTTGTTATTGTTGGGTTCTGCAATGATTGTTTGAATTCCTAAATGAGTACTCACAACATTTTGGAGTGTGGCGACAATAATTAAAAGGCAGTCAAATGCTATGTCTTGAGTACTAAGAACAAAGTTGTCCACGTGATTTCATGAGAGGACTATGTAGTTAGAAATACATGTATATGGATGCAAAATCAATGTAATAATTAGTAATAATAATAACTCACAGTTACCGAATGTGTACTACGGTCTGGTAACAATCCTGTTCAATTTGTCTGGAGTGACTTCCTTATTGATTCAGGGTTAAGAACTTCCACGTGATTATAATGTTGTCAGGATTAAGAACTACTGATTTAGGTGCTCCCGGCTTTCCATTACTTGCCATGTTCCTGCCTTATTTTATTACATAGAACTTGCAGAACAGGTAACTCCTGTCTCGCAGGCTTACTCACCCTCACCTAATTGGTTAATACTTGAAAATTAAAACCATCTGCTCGTTCCTATGACCAGCTGAACCTCGGCATTCATTTATTGGTTTCTTAATTGCTCATTAAAGAAACAGTAAGACTAGCATACTTTTTAGCTCAATACATACTTGTGGTAAACAAGACCTATGATGGTATTGTTTTGTTTTCTTCCCCCACATAAGCTGCAGTAATAAAATGTGTTATCGTCTTTTAGGCAATGTGCTGAGCATTTGTGCAATGAGATAGTGACCAAAAAAGTGTGATATGTGAGGAGTTTTGTTGCATTAACTTGAGAGAAACTAGGGAGAAAAAAGGAAAACAAATATTCACCTTTCTGTCTCTTTCTCTCTCTTTGTCTCAGTTTCTTTATCTCTCTTGGTCTCTCTGTCTCTCTTGGTCTCTCTGTCTCTCTGTAGCTCCAGCTATCTGTTCTAATAAACTACCCATAAGAGTAGAGGAAAATAAGAGGAATAAAGTCCTTAAACAGGATTCAAGCTCTTTAATATCTGTAAAATATGTTAGGTAAAGATGACTAAATAATCACTCCAACATTTGTATTTGTTTGTTTAATGAAGATTTGAATCATAGAAACAGAGTTTTAAGGAATAATAACCTAACACGGGACATTTATACCTAATTCTTCATATTTTCCTATGGAAGAGCTTCCATTAGAGTAGTATCTTTAGCCTTTCTCCATCTTCATCACTCACTCATCTCCAGGGAAGGAGGAGTGATATACCTGTCCAATACATTTAGGAGAAAGCATTGGTATGCTTGGACCACCCCCCTTTGCTTTAGATTTGTCTATCTACAGGGGCATACATTCTGCCAGTTACACACAGCTTGTCTCCCCAGGTGTCTGTTTGTATGTATGTAAAAGAGAGGAAGAGGAGGAAGAGGAAAAAAGAGAGAGAGAAAGAGAATGTCACCTGTGATTGTTCGCATACACCAAAGACAAAATAAGTCTATTTGTTCAAGTGTAGGCTGGCCCACTGGACCACAATATTTAGCCATGTTCTCCAAATAGCTTTATAAGTAATAAGAAACGATATTGTTAACTTATTTGACTCCTGTGCCTATTTTTCAAGAGTTTTGCAATTATGTTTGCTTTGTCTGGTATACAATTCAAAACATACTCCACAGTATGAAATGAAACATTAACATATTAAAAATTTAAAATTTCCAAGAATCTCACTACATTTAGCACTTTGTTCTTACATTCTCAATTTTATTTAATTGGGTATGTGTAGTTGTGTCTTGTCTTTTAAAAAACAACAACAAACATATTGACATCATTATGCAATGGCTGAATAATTTCATAAAGTGATTTCACAAATCACTACACATTTCTAGATATTTTGGGGCTAGAAAAATTGCACATGAAGGCTAATACTCGTTACTTTCATGTGGTTAATATGCATAAACATTAAGTCTGGTGTATCACCTTCTCAGAACTCTCCAGCTACCAGTATCCTTCTACGGATAAGAAAAGTAGCAAAGTCATACTTTACTCAAAAATCTATGAAATATTTATTAATAGTATACGCTTAGTATTGTGTTAGGAACTATAGCAATGGAGGTCTGCAAAAAAAGAAAAAAAAGGTTCTTGACCTCAAATAATTCAAACCAAATGTCCAACATGACAGATTAGTGATTTTATATCTTAAACTTATTAATGGCCCTTTTGTTTACCTCATCTGATTTATAATTGAGAGTTCATAGAACATACACAACTAATGTTTATTAATGATAAAATTTCATTTCAAATTTAGGTGATTGCTATATATTTATAAAGTAGGTATACACATATATTGTAATCTATGTTTCAAATAGTTGGAAAACATAGATCTACCTATTTTAAATATTTTTCTAAAGTAGATTATAATTAATTATTATTGAATGAAATTTTTGAATATAGAGGGGTAAGGCAATGAAATCTCTTAAGGATTAAATGTTGAAATGATAAACTACTAAAAGAGAAAAAAGCATAGTCTCCAAACTAACTTAAGAATTTGAGGAAGTCTCAAATGTTCTGTATCACAAATACTATCTAGTTTTGCTACTTAGACAAAGCATGACTTAGCAAAACCTCAGAATGAGTAAGACTATGCAGAAACGTTGATCTCATTTCTGTTTCCAACTGAGTATGCAGAGTATGGATGATGAGGCTGATGTGTGACATAAGCATTATTTAAAGTATAGATTCATTCATCCTATACTTTACTGAACATGTAAAAAGATCATGCTCTTTTCTTGTGTATGCATACATACACAGGCCCTAGATTTGTGTATGTATGCATGTATAAATGTGTGTGTATATTTCATACATGTATTTGAGCATAATTCATATGCCAAAATATATGCAACGTCTATCTTGTCTCTATCTATCTACGTAACTATCAACTATCTATCTATCTATCTACTTACCTATCCAACCATCTGTCCATATCTAATTTATCTATACTTTTCTACAGGTACAGCTCAAATTAACAATATGTTGAGTTCTATAATTGTATTCTTATTGAAACAATTCTTTAAACTCAAAATCAATTTTCTGTACCCAGAAATATTAATGCCCATTGTTACACAACTCTTTCACAATGGTATGATTATTTCATCTCATTTGTTCCATTCCAAAACTTCCACAGGTGCTAAGATGATGGAACCAATTCCATTTTGTAAATAGCAAGATAAGACTTGAGTGTGATCATGTGACTTTTCCTAAGAACATGTACCCAGAAAATACTGCTCCCGGCAATAGAGTGTAGGACAGATGATTTCATATCAAAAGTCGAAAAGATTAAATGGCCTAAAGAAAAGAGATTAGGTTTTGAAACAATTGTGCCTAGGGCATACCTTTCACTCTTTACCTCACTGAAGTAGACTGCTCCCCTACAGATATTCAGTTTCTTTTTATGTAAACTGCAGCATGGACACCCATCTTGCAGATTCTTGTGAGGACTGGGATTCATTTATGAAAGTTTCCAGCCAAGTGCCTGGCACTATGTAGGAGCCGAATAAACAGAGGCAGCTTTTTACTATACAAGATCATGCACCTGATAATTGCAACCAAGTCAACAAGGGCATATTCATATCTGCTGTCAATTATTGACTGAATAATTTCAACAGGATTCACACTTTGAGAGTTCATTTCTTCTATTTCACTGAGTGTATCTATCTCATCCATCATCAGATGGCCTGTACTCAAGAATGAAACCTCATTTAAATATTGAAGTACAAAACAGTACATTTGGAAAGTGAAAATTTTCTGCAACAAAAGTGATACTATTCATTCTTAGCAAATTTGTAAAGATTGCTCTATTATTTACTTAATCCATGCAATTATTCCCATTCATCACCATGACTAAACAAGAACTGAATATGGATATAATTAAAGTAAACAAAGTCTAGTGACTAAAATTAGAAAAAAAATCCATTAAAATTTAATCTATATGTTTTCACTTATACCTAATTTTGAAATATAACGGTCTGAGTTATTGAAAGCTATTAATAAAAGAAGCTTTATATTTCATATTCTTAAATTTTATATTATGAAACTAAGCTATATGTTATATTATCTCACATATATATTTTTGTCTCTAAATATAAACAAAAATGACTATAAAAAATACATGTGTATATTTATATATCTGCATATAATATATAAATATAAAACCTTATTTATATTTCTATTTTTACATTTATATCAATATAATACATATTATATGATATATAAATATAAAACTTTGTGTGATAAATATGTAAAAATAATTATGTATTTTTCTATATTATAAGTATATATAGAAATTAGCCAAGTAATCATCAATTACTGCTATACACATATCTGTAGCAATGGCCCTTGAACAACACAGGTTTGAACTGTGCAGTCCACTTATGTGCAGATTTTGTACTGCCTGTGCCACTCCTGAGCCTGCAAGACCAACCCCTCCTCTTTCTCCTTCTCAGCCTAAAGATAACGAGGATGAAGACTTTTATGATAATCTACTTCCACTATTCAAGCAAATATATCTTCTTTATGATTTTCTTAATAACATTTTCTTTTCTTTAGCTTACTTTATTGTAAAAATACGGTACAAAATATATGTAACATATGAAATATGTGTTAATAAACTGTTTTTGTTATCAGTGAGCCTTCCTTACTGGTCAAGAACAGGCTATTAGTAAATTTGAAGGGAGTCAAAACTTACATACAGATTTTCGACTGCCCTGGCGGTTGGTGCCCCTAACTGCCACATTATTTAAGGGTCAACTGTATATAGCTATACATAAGTATATATAATGACAGAAATAATGCTCTAGAGAGTTAAATAATGATAAATTTAACTCCAAGTTTCGTAAGTAAACATGCTGTGCAGAATTTGACTTTCAGATGTTAAAAAATGCATTTCTTTGGTTTTCTGATAATGAAACAAATACTCATTCTATTAGTTGATAGGGGTTGTTACTGTATAAGCTATTTCTTCATCCACAAGAATACTCTTTAGGATTCTTAAAAAAGTTTTGTATATTTTTGAGTGACAGTAAGAACCGTAAAAGAAAACATACGCACAACAAAACATAAAGGCATTTAAGTAAACATCACTCTTGCCAAGATTCAACTTCCCAGTTGGCTCATGTTCATATTTTGTTCTACACCCCACAGTGTTTACTCATGTATGGAGACCCTCTTGCCTGTCAGTATGAAATGACAACAGTCTGCAGTAATGACAATGACTTGTACTTGTAAAATACCAGGCAAAATGTAACTGTGCTCAAAATATTCATGCATCATACTCTGTGAATAAGTCAATGATATGTGGGAAAAGAAGAGCTATTTTCGGAAAATTTGGCCCATGTAATCTTTTGGGAGTAATTAAGTATCTCTGGTGCAATAACACTGTCATTTATTTTAATGTCTTAATCTCAAACTGCAGTGAACAATTTGATAGCTAAGTGACATAGCTTTACTATTGTCCAACTACTGAAAATTTAAATAATTTAATTTTAAAATGTATGATATTTTAAAATAAGTATTTAACGCAGACTTAAGCCAATCACAATGCATATGTTTAATTTTTATAGGTAAAACTGAATAACAGATTTTGCTCAGGCCTTTCCCCCACTAGACAAGGGATTCTTTCATTTAAACAGCAGGATCCATAAAAACCCATGTACTAGGAACAAAACAATTTAGCACCGACTTATAAAAATTAGCTTTCTATCACATGGCTTTCTCCTTCAGGCATTTCTTTCTTAGAGATGTTACTGATTTGATTGTACAGCAGAAGGTTAAATTCTCACACTGTGATCATTAGCAAAAAATAAACAGAGCAAGTACTAAAGCTGGCTTTGCACCTACTGAATGCTGCAAGTGTCTGTACTCATTTGATATGCATCTTGCAAAGCTCGGCTGTTCCCAGAAGGCCACTCCATGAAGACTGAGAGAGCAGCGTCTGCTAGTGGTGCCTGCGTGTCACAAAGAACAGAGAGAAGCTTTATAATAGGGATGCTTGAAGGCATCACACATAGTTGGGAATCAGGCTAAAAATTAAGTTTGTATTTTTTTTTCTTTAAAAAACATGCACAAGAAATTGATATTTTGATTATTTCTTATAATGCATATTAGTCACACTGAGAAACAATTACACTAGCAATATTTTCTACATCTTTTCATTGGCTTCATTTATGAAGCACTTCACCAAAATTGTTTCATTATTTGCTTATCGGACAGACTTATTTATGGATATAAGACAAAAACATGACTTCATAAACCAACATCGCACACTGCTCTTGGATGGGGATTATCATTAGGGTCGGGGTGGATCATCCTACTGTACCTGTGGCATTCAGAGGACATTGATTGAATGCCAAGTCGCCTGCTGGAGTCCTTTTCCACACCATCGACATCAGATAATCCTCAGGGCATATTTCATAAGGTGCTGCAATTTTAAACAAAGGGACTTGAATGTCAGTAGTGTTTAAAAAATTTTGGCAATAAACAATTTTCAAAGGCACCTCTCTAACTGCAGAGCTCCTTAGTTTTCCTTTTTTTTTTTTTTCTTTTTTAAGAGATGGGGTCTCACTCTGTTGCCCAGACTGGAGTGCACTGGCATGATCCTAGCTCACTGTGTAGCCTCAAACTACTGGGCTCAAACCATCCTCCCTCCTGAGCCTCTTGAGTAACTAGGACTACAGGCATGTGTTGCCACATCTGGTTGATTTTTTCTTTTAATTCTATGTAGAGACAGGGTCTCCTTATGCTGCCAGGCTCATCTTGAGCTTCTCCCAAAGCGCTCGGATTATAGAAGTGAGCCACCATGCACGTCCTCTTTCATTTTCTTTAATGTATTTTGTTTACTGAAATGTTAGTGGCATAAACATAGACAAAAACCCATCAGATTTCCTTTTTGTATCTACAAAATATTTACAGAATTGTAATTTCTTTTTAAACTGCTTACTGTGCAGACTATTTATAGAGGTCATTTGGATTTGCCTACAAGTTGAACATATTCAGGCATATCAATAAAAATATTTATAATATTTTAGGATGTTACACAAAAAAGTGACTTCCAACACATCAAAACGCATATTAAAATTATTAACTCTTAAATGTCAAAAATAAATAAGCATAAAGAGTAAAAATATATAACTTTTTACTTCTTCCACTAAAAGCAATGATAGCAGTAAAAATGTACCAATTTAATCTTTTTGTCATATTATATTCAAAATCTCAGTTTAATTATTGAACAAGAAAATTAAAAATAACATCAAAAATAACAAATGTATAACTGAAATATAATGAAATGCAAAATAGCAGTGAAAGAATGACGTCTATCTATACTGTGTTAAAAGTGACATCTTGTTCCCATATGAAAGAATATTAGTCCCTTCTCTAGACACACACAATGTTGTGCTTTTTATACAACGTTGCCACTTACACGTTCATATATCAGTCTTCACTATTTGCTAGGGATCTCCTTTAGGTCTACTCTCCTCTGGGTCACTTGTACCTAACGGTGTGTTTGCCGCATGAAGTTGCTCAAAATTGAATAAATAAATAAATGAATATATGCTTTATAAATACCTTGATAAATAAGTAAGGATCTTAAAATACTAAGTACATAAATAAATACAGGAGGGTGATTTCCTGGGAGAAACATCTTCTTTGCCGAATAATATAATATTTAATCCATGATAATCATTGTTCTACTGATGCCAATTCCACTCCAGAATTTACGAACTCATTAAATTACCTTATAGTTACTAGTAGGGGGAAGATGCAAGTTGGCAAATTAAATCTTGAAATAATATTTTAAAAAATAATTACCCAAGATAAGATGAATGGTTTGAATCCATGGGGATTACAAAGCTGAGAGTGTCACTGAAGATCACCTATTCCATCTCCTTCCTTTTTACAGATGAAGGCACCAAGCCCCAAAAAGAGGCAGCTTGTCTAAGGTGACAGAGCTGGTGGAGGTGTCAGCAGGACTGGATCCTAGAATCCACACTCCTCAGTCATCTTCCTTTTCCGTTTCCCACATATCCTCTTCACGACTTTGAATTATCTAAGATAGTCCTCTCCCTCTGAGTATATATAAATATATATTCATTTATTTATTCTAGGTTCCCATTAAAACACATAGGTGATGTTTTCAATTTGTGTCTTCTTTGCTTGGTGGAGGGTTTAGCAGTCAATTCAACCTTCAGCAGCCCCATTTTCATTAGCTGTCTCCTCCTAACCTTAACAATGATCTGCCAACAAACCTCATCTTAGTCTCACACAGTCTGGGCCTTGTCTGTACCACTATATTTTGACTTTTCTCATCTACGTGGAAATACTTTCTTCAGCATCTTAAGCCTTTCTCCAACACTCCTCCACCAATCCCTCAGAGCATTCTTTCTTTGTTTCCTTCTCCGTGTACTTCTCAGAGTCATTCATAACTTACTTTTTCCTTATGTTAAATGTTTTTCTTGGATAATTTAAAACATATTAATAATAGTAATATAATCAAATTAGTATTCATTGAGCCCTTTTGGAGAGCTTTACATGCATGGACACATTTGCTCTCTCCCAACTACATACGAGTTAGCACCTATGAGTTAGAGGTGACTCTTATCCTTCTTTATCACATGGGGAAACAGAAGCACAGAGAAGCAAATGAACTATTTTTCTTCCTCAAATTCCAAACTTTATTACATATTGAATCCAGAGGAGAAACTGAATGCAGGAGGGGGAGGTTGGATGGGGAGGAGTCATTTTGCCAGGTGCTCCAAACTTTCCCCACTGGGGAGTCTAGCCATGCCCTCCTGGCTCCATCAAAGCACCTGGGCTGTTAAATAGGGTAGGAGAGTTGTGCTGAGGTTGGCAAGGCCCTTTCCTAGGACACAAGAACTGGATTTGTCACAGTTTAGCTTGGGAATGGTGGTGATGAATAGGAAAGGACTCATCATAAATCAAAAATATAAAATAATAAAATAAAACTAATCACAAAAAAATCTACAACTCAAGTGAAGGTAGGGGCGGCCTCTAGTTAGGACTAACTCCCTCAATATCTTGGGAATAGAAACAACAGGAAAATAAATTAAGAGATACAGCAGCCACCAGTAGCGAAGCACCAGTAACCACCCATTCCCACACTGGTCCCGAAGGTTAGCAAGCCAGAGCTACTTCACTGCCTGTTGCATCTGTGCCCCACCCTTTGGAGAGCACACGCTACTGGCCCTGCTGCCCCATCCCGCTTCCCACCAGCGGGCCACGGAGGTCCTTGGAAGTGTCTCCTAAGGATAGCAGCAGCAATGTCATGAAGCAAAGGCAAGGCCCAGAGACCAGACAGTGGTGAGGGAAGGTACTGCTACAAAACTCGTGGTGCCCAGATTAATGCCAATAAAGGGGAATCAGTGGAAAAGAAGAAAAGTTAGTAAATGTTGGAGCCTCAATAAGTACGTAATCAATTGGTTTCTGATCCCACCCTTTGCTTGTTATATGGCAGTCATGCCTGGACACATGCCCTCTACTTCCACTATGTATTAGGAACATATACAGTCATCCCTGTCATCTATGGGGGATTTGTTCCAGGATCTCCTGCAGATAACAACATTCACTGATGCTCAACTCCCTGATATAAAATGGTATAGTATTTGCATGTAACTGACGCTGTTCCTCCTGTATACGGTTAATCCTTGAACAACACAGGTTTGAGCTGCATGGGTCCACCTATAAGTGGATTTTTTTTTCAACTAAACACTTATTAAAAATACGATATTGGCAGGATGTGAGACCCGCATCTAAGAAGGGCAGACTTTTCCAACACACAGGTTCTGCAGGGTGATCTGCAAGACTTGAGTAGACAGGATTTTAGTAGACACAGGGTCCTGGAACCAAGGTATGACTGTACCATAAGACATCTCTATACTATTTATAATACTTAATCCAATGTAAATGCTATATAAATAGTTGCTATAATGTATTGCTTAGGAAATAATAACAAGGAAAAATTTGTACATGTTCAATATAGACATCATTTTTTTCTGAATATTTTTGATTTGTGGTTGGTTCAATCTACAGAGATGAAACCCATGAATACTGACAGCCAACTATTTGTGTTTCTTTGGTTCAGATATCTTTCTTGGGTTTTGGCTGGCATAGCCAGTTTTTGAGAGGCATTTTTTACTTGGCTATTCCAAAGAAATCTCAAGTGAAGCTGCTCACACTTCAGTTCCCAACATTATTCTCCACAATGCTGCTTGTTTCTTCTCCTTGCATTTCCTAACACTGCTAATGGTACTACAATCTTGTCCCCATAACTAAAACCATCAGATCCATCTTCTAGTCATCCTTATCTTACTTTTAACCTTCCCTGATTTTACCTTCACCACTCGCCCAGGCATTCATTCTGTCCTGGTTAAATTAGGGGAACAACCTCACTGGTTATTTCATGCACTTACCTGACATGTGCTGGGCCCATGTGCTAGCACCTGGGCTAGCACTAACCTGTGCTAGGCTACATTTTTACCTAATACGTGCTGTTAATGTAACATGTGCTAGGTCCTGCTTTAGAAAGAATCAATGGTGAATAAGAAAAGCAGTCTGGGCTGGGCACAGTGGCTCACGCCTATAATCCCAGAAGTTTGGGAGGCTGAGGTGGCCGGATCATGAGGTCAGGAGTTCGAGACCAGCCTGGTGAAACCCCGTCTCTACTAAAAATACAACAATTAGCTGGGCGTGGTGGCACACACCTGTAGTCCCAGCAACTCTGGAGGCTGAGGCAGAAGAATCGCTTGAACCCAGGAAGCAGGGTTTGCAGTGAACCAAGATCGCGTCACTGCACTCCTGCCTGGACGACAGAGTAAGACTCTTTCAAAAAAAAAAAAAAAAAAAAAAAAAGAAAGAAAGAATAAAGGAAAAGCAGTCTATCTAGTCATTCTTTTAGTCAAAGGGAGGAGGCAGAGGTGAAACAAACAATTACTTGAGTGCAATTGGGATGACAACTTCAAACGGTAAGTACAGGGTGCTGTTTTAATCTAAAAACTGAAGAATTAAGGAAGGCTTCCTGGAGAAAGTGACATATAATTAAAACTGGCAGTGTGAGGTACAATAAATGCTCCAGGAAGAGAAAACAGTTTGTGCAAAGGCCTTGAAGCAAGGAAGAGCTTGGGGCATTGAGTTCAGCAGGGCTGGAAAGAGAAGAGTAAGGCCAAGTGTAATGGTCTGGTGAGACTGGCCATGATTAGAGCCTATAAGGCCGCATGGGCAGCCATTGCAGGGTTCTAAACAAGTGACATGATTCAATTTAAAATTTTAAGATCAGTGTGCCTTCTGTGGGTAGAACAGATGGCCAACGCCGTGGAGGAGACCAATGCAGTGCTTCAACTCTGAAACACTGATGGCTTTAGGTAGGATGATTAGACTAAAGATGAGAAAAATTGGTGGATACAAGGTAAATTGAGGAGGTAGACAAAACTATGCGGGAATTTAGGAAAACAAATGGGTCAAGGATGATGCTTGCTTTCTGAGCTGAGGAGCTGGGTAGTAAGTGGTGCTAATCTCCTCCATCTGCTCCCTTAATTCAATTTTCATGCCACCTCAAAAGAGTAATCTCTAAGACAAAATTTAATCCCATAATTTTCTGCTTAAAAACCTCCCATGCTTCTCCAGTACTGACAGGGTAACATGGAAAGAACTAAGATAGCTGTGCTCAGTGTGATGCAAAGGCCCTGCTCGTAAGGGGCCAAGTCTACCATTCCCATCATGGCTCATATTTACTTTCCTATGCAGCAGCCACACAGTTAATTTTTCTGAATATTTTTGATCTGTGTTTGGTTCAATCCACAGAGGTGAAACCCATGGATACTCTTCTTATTTTGAGGGGTAAAATTCCTATTTATCCTTAAAATTCTGCTTAAATGATGTATTCTCCAAAAACCCTTTCCTAATATCTCAGTCATTGAATATATGAATATTATAGCTCTTCTCAGAACAGATTGAAAATACTTGGATACATCTGTGAATCTCCCTGATTCCCCAATGTTGCTTTTTAGGAGACTAGCCATGTTTTAATTTATCTTTTTAATCTGTTGTAATGAACTCCAGTGGTATCTAGTGTATAGTAGGTGTTCAAAACACTTTCATTAAATACATCACTTTTACTGGGGAAATAATATACCAGCGCTGTCCAATAAAACTTTTTGCAATGATAGAAATGTTTTCTATTTTCACTGTCCAGTATGGTAGGTGCTAGGAAAATGTGCCTCGTGCAATTGAGAAGTGAATTTTAGATTTTAATTTTAATTAATGTACATTTAAATTAAAATAACTACTATGTTGGACAGTACTGTAATAAATGATATTCATGTTTCTATAAATGCCAACCAAAAACTATTACAGAATACTAAAAGAAGGAAAATTAGAACAAATGTTAAAGTTCAAAAAATACATCATGAATAGGTTATTACATAATTGAATTCTAGATACAATGACTAGTCCGTTTTTAATAACGACATGGCAGTAGTTAATCTAATCTGACTGCCACATTTGATTATTCTTTTTGTTCCATCTATATATCCCACTTCTGTTCATTATCTCCTTCATTATCTCTTCATTTATAATCTTTCACTTTCATTTCACTTGTACTGTCTTTTTGGTTTTCAATGCTTTGAAATTCAAATTTCCTTTAGTTCCATTGGTGAACTTTGAAATACATTTCATAAAACCTGTTGCTATAGCTGAATACTAGATTTCCTGATTCAGTCGTGACATAAGAAAACTAAGATTCAATTTGTATCATGAACTTTTTCATTTTTCTGTGGGGGTATCAGAAAGTTTTTCACATTTAGTATTATTCTGGCAGAAGGTACTTCGTTGCTCCCTGCCCCTCCCCCATGGTCAACTGCGTGGTCAGAAAATGTGGTCATTGCAAATCTTAGCCACTAGATGGCACTGGTGAGCCAGTAGGGTGAAACGTTTACTGGGCCGACTGCGGAATTTGATGGGTTCAAAATTAAGGTGGGGAGTAACAGTAAATACGTGAAATAAGTCAACGCTTGATTTTTTTTTTTTTAAAGGCAACTAGTTGGGGAAAAATAAAAGAGGACTCTTTTCATGTAAGTACAATGTTTAATGATTAAACTAGCGTCAGTTACAGCTTGCCTCTCCTCTCCCCTGCTCCACTTTCACAGCTTCCCACCAGCTGCGCAGCCTTCTCCACCCTTCTTCAGTATTACAGGCTGACTGCAACCTCAGAGCTTGTGCGCAGGTTCTTTCTGCCTAGACCATCCCCTGCCTCCTCCCCCTCAAACATGTCTGCATGACTCATGTCTTTCTAGCCTTCAATCTTTTCTCAAACCTCACATTCTTAGACCCCACTGACTGCCCCTCAAACACTCTCATCCCTTTCTCTGCTTTATCTTTCTCCAAAGCACTTGCCTGTCACCTTGTAACATCTATACATGTTTTTAGCTGATTTATTTTTCTCTTTTGGCTAGATGTTTTTGAATTACCCTATTTTTTAAGATCACAGAGAATGAAGATGATTTTGCAAAAATACTGTAGACATTGTGTGTGGGGCAGGGGTGAAGGTGGGGGTGGATCCTCTAGCAGTAGATAGCCCGTGTCCAGTTAGGAGCAGAAAGACAGGGAGGTTAGCTACTACAGTTACCTTAAAAATTAGTCAAAAGAGGTTTCCAGGGTCTCATGTAATGACTAAGTTTGGCCTTGGAGGGCTATATCTGACTTAGTAAGAGCCTATAGGACCTTTTTTTAGAATCCCCCAATGTGCCCTACACACATCCTCACTCTGGTTAAGGAAGAAGCTGATTAAATAGTTGTTTTCCTTTGACCAACCACACCTTTCAATTACTGAATTTTACCTTCTTAGTGACTAACAGTTTGGTCTACCTACAAACAGACAAACAAAATGAAAAGCAAAAATCAATAATTTTTTAAACCTAAATATGTCAACAACTTTTCGTTTTGTTCCATAGTAAATTTACGAAGCCTTGGAGTCATTGTGCTTCTTGGAGACGGAAACACACTACGCAAATTATTATTATTATTATTATTATTAATTTTTTTTAAAAGGAAGATAGCAGGGGAATCACAGATTCACAGTTGCAAACTGGTCCAGGGTTTTCAGCTTTTTAGTAGTAATGTCAAATAACCCAGCTGCTTTAAATATTTTATCAAAGGTGACTTGGCATTCTTTGAAGAGTCTATCTCAGAAAATAGGTCCATTTATGCTTATAACAAAAGCAATATAGCTTAGACATTAAAATAACAATTTATTTTCTCTCACCTCATCTTTATGAATTTCCCAGTAGTGGGATCTTTGTAGGTGCTTCTCAGTGCCACTTACAGAATTCATTCATTCAACAAATATTTGCTGGGTACCCATCATATCCCAGTTACCTTGTTAAATACTACACATAGAAAAGGCTAAGTAAGAATAGTCAATGTCTCTTGACTCCAAAAATTGTCATAAAGATAATAATTTGAGAAATTACAGTACACAGGATGCCCACTCTAAGATGGGAAGCCCTGACTGCTCTGGGAGTACCTTAGGGAAGAGTGTGTCAGTGGAAGATTTCCAGAGGGATGTCCAGGTTAAGGTGTAAAGGAGAAGCAGGAGTTCACCAATGAAGAAGGGGAGAATGTGTCATGGGACCCACATGTGGGAAGATCCAGGGAGCAAAGTGACCTGGGAATAACCAAGAAGGTGATCGTTTCAGAAAGGGTAAAGTGTAAAGTTGGGGATAAGTAGAGGTGGGCGATTGCAGGAGGAGGGGTAATATATGATGAGGTAAGCAAGGATCTTGACTTTATATTAGGGGCAAGGGAAATTTATGACAATGTTTTAAATGCTTGCTATGCCTGCAGTTTGGAGAAAGGATTGAAGGACAGAGAGTTGAAGATAGGGAAGCCTACCACAATCTAAATGATGTAACTAGGGAAGGGATGAAGAATCAGAGGATGTAGATTAATTCAAAATTTAGGAGGTAGAATGGGCTCAGCACTATGGCTGATTGAATGTAAGAGGTGAGGAGGATAAAGAAATAAAAGACAGAACTCAGGTTTCCAGGAAGGATATCTTATGGCTAGCTAGACCCTGAACTATAACATATGAGGAAGAGATGACTTGGGAGAGGATATGCTGAAAATAGTTTTGAGTTTGACATATCTAGGCACATATAGGTATTACAAAAAAGTTAATTGATACATATGATGGAATCAAATCTCCAGAAGAAAACAAGCTAGAGATAGAGATTTGTTTTGATTATTTTTCTGTTTAATGGCACCTCTGTGTGTTTTGTAAATTAGAAAATAAATAACTGGCTGAGGTTACTCTCTGGACGCAACATAAAAACATATGATTGTGCAGCAATAGGAAGGATTCTCTTTTTATGCCTTAGCTAAAAGGAATAGTAACTTTGTTCATCAGCTCAAAGATCTCACTGTTTGCTATTACTAGTGCAAAGATACAAAAATCCATTTGTAAGATACAACGGTACTTGACGTCACAAGTATGTAGTTAGCATGCCTCCTTAAAGTAAGGTAGCAATTACCTAGTGATTCGTTGTTAATCTGTCTATTCAAACTGATTTTCTGACTCTAAAAAATAGCAGAAATGATATAGGGCTTAAATCAATTTGGTGTGGAAAATGAGTTTTCACCCCATATGCTAGAATTTCAGCATTAAAAAGAAATTGATTCTAAACTATAGAGTTGACATGCACACACAAAAAGAAAAACATGTACTACTCAAGACCCCACATTTCAAAATTCACTTGTTGGCAATTCATGAATTCTTGTGTTTGGGGAATTCTCTGTGCTGGAGGATGCAGAGGAAAATAAGACGGACCCAGTGTCTGTGCTCAATGACTTACAGCTCTAATTTCCAAGGTGGAACCTACTGCTGCTGCTAAGGTCTGTGGGAAAAAGAAGAGTGTTTATGAAGTGTGTTTCATAACAGCATTCCTCATATAGAAAATGGTTTTAATCTGTCTCACGTTGAAACAACATACAATTATATCAGCAATATTTACATAACATTATGAGTTAGCTTTCTTACTGTGTTATATATTTTAATTCATGGGATTCTTATAACCTTGTGAAGTGAACAGAATTGTTATTCTCATTTTAAACATGAGGAAGTCAAGACAGAAAAGTGTTTAGCGTTTAGCCTGAGGCCACTAAGCTAGGAGATGATGGACCTATGGTCAAATAGCTGAGCCCATTCTCAGAGAAGTTTACCTCTTCTTTAAGAAGAGGAGTTTTTTTATTGTTATGGTGGTAACGAGTTATTTATACATTTTGGAAAAATTTGTTTTTAAGTCTGGAAGTTAGCAAACCACGAACTTTCAATTTATTAGCAAATGATATATATTGCAGATTGTTTAAGTACCTGAACAGTGTTTTATATACATACTCATAAGCAAATTCTGTATTATTATTGTGTAATTTTATATTTAAACTTAGCAGACAAGATCACTCTAGTTTCAACCAGAAAACAAAGTTAATTTAAAAATTAGCTAACTAACTTTGAGGAATAACTCTAAAAAGCTATTTACTAACTTTTAGTTTTACTGAATTTTATACTGGGGTAGGCTCAACATTTTGCTGGAAAGTTGTGTTTACTAAGTGTCTGTGTTACCTTAGGGACAGCCAAAGGTGACAGTGAGTCTTAGCCTTCTCTAGGTCATAGCACATGTAGAAATGATAGTATCTGGAGGCACACTGGGAGAAGTAGGCAAGGCTACTGAACACTGGAGACCACGGAGACCACTAGCCACAGTCTCCTGACTTGTCAGTTGCTCTGAGGCTTTAGGAACCACTATTCGGGCAGAGTTGGGACCAATCCTCCCATGACACGGCAGAACTGCCTTGAGAAGCTCTGGCTTAAAATAATAAGCTGGGCTGAGATTCGGGGAAACTGAACAACTTGCTACAGAAACATATATTTTTCCTACCTCCCACATCTCAATTACTTATTTCCAAAGAAAGAGGAATCATACCACAATTTATAACTACAAAATAAAAAATCATATATGTGATAGAAATGCTCTTCCAGTAAATTAGTCCATTGAACAGACTTTTGAAAGACTGAAAAGTCATGAAGTATAAGGCATTAACATCAGAGTCATCGCAAACTTTTTATACATATGCTTTTATATAAATGTTTTCATTAGTTATAGCTTTTATGATATGAAATAAAAACATTCAAAAGGGCTTGACCTATTATATTTAACTAGGCTCAGTGAAGAACCAGGAATTCAGAAGACTGAGAACAGATAGTTCATCTGCAGTGAGCTGGGATTTCAACAGATATCATCATATAAGAATAATAATAATAATATATAATCAGGAAATATCAAACAAATGTATAGGGGTTCAAAGAAGAAAGAACACTTATGAGATTGTGGGAGAAAGAATTATTAGGAGAGCAGACATCTCTTAATGGATGGGCTCCCAAATTCTCCTATATCAACAGATGAGGATAAGGGAGGGGACAGAGACATTAGGGGAGCCCAAGTGAATAACAGTGCAAACAGCACCATAAGGGGAGAATATGCACCCTTGCATCCAGAAACCAGAGGCTGCATCTGCTTGATTCTATTACATATGAACAAATGTATATTAAAATATGTATCATAAATGAGTAGAATGAAATAACATTGGAAAGCTAGTGAAGCTGATAGAAGTATTAGAATCTCAGAGATCCCAGTAGGATGACATTTGGCCAGTAATGAAAAGCCACGGAAGTTTTTTGAGCAAGCGAGTCATAAGAACAAGGCTATAAAGAAGAGAGAATAATCAGATAAATCTGTGTAGAAGAGATTAGAGAAGGCAGGTGTTGTAATAATATGAGTAACAGACAGAGTACATGAACTGCTGCTTGATGATCCTAATTAGCTCCAGCATTACATCCTGGAAATAGTCTTCTGCAGCACATATTACTATCCCTATTTTATAAATGAGGACACCAAGGCCCAAGTCGGTACTTTGTTGGACTCCATAGTTCAGGCTCTTTCTGCTGCACTGCTCCTTCCTTCCTGGAAGCTGGTGGTGCAGGAAGTGAAAGCAGGGCCACTGAGAGAAATACCATGATGGACTCCACCTAGAACAGGGATTGCTAGAATGAGGAATCACTCCAGGTGACACCGAGGATCTGGTGGTCAGAGAAGAAGTTTCCCCAGTCACCTAGAGTCTGAATGGAGTCCCAGGTAGGAAAGGAATATCAGGTTTTGTGAGTGATCGGGCATAAAGGTAGATTCGTGGGCGTTGCTCACAGAGGCTACAGTTGGTGAGAAAGAGATCAACCAAAGAGGAGAGTGCTGGGGCAGAGTCTTAGGTAATTCATATGTCAGGATACACAAGGTGAGAAAAGTGTTGATGAGAAACATCAAAGACCAATATTCAGATTTAGTGTCTTGGTAAACATTAAGCTCAAAAAAGGTTTAAAAATAATTTTAAATCTCTTAATTTAAAATAATTGTTAAACAGTTCCTAAAGTTTATTTTTTCCCAGAAAAAATGGTGTGGGATGAAAAATATAAATAAAAATACAGTAAAAGGTGGTTCTTAAATTTTTCTTTTCAATTTGAGAATGATCAGCATGCTGTTAAATATTCCTAAATTGAACAAGGTAGGGTAATATAAAATTACAGAAAATTGCTTTTTAAGCAATTCATGGCAGAAACTGTGAGAGTTTTATCAAAGTCTCACCTGAAGAATATCTGATAAAATGAATTGTGACAATAAGTATCTCCATAGCAACAGGTTTGAATAATAGACATCTGGTATACATACTGTATCCACAGTAGTACTATCTGTTATTAATTCTTTCAGATCTCAGCGGTTCTTCCCCAAGTCTGCCCATAAAACTCAGCTTGCTTTGCTGCAGAACTGTAGATGAAAATAGGTGGTAAAACTCATCCTTTTTGAGAGGATTGGATACTATTTTAGGTATTTATTAAAAGCAACAGGTGGTCTCTCTCAGCTGTGGGGTATCTTCAAGTTCTAATTCATTTTCCTACTTTTTACTATTTATCTGAAGTGACTTGGCAAGAACAAATAGAACATTTAATATTAAAGAAGTCAATAACTAGTGCCACCTACTGTCACCATTAAACTCAGTGGTTGGTTTTAGGTGAACAACTGGTGTGGACACTTGCGTAGGACCTAATTTGCTATTCCCCAAAATATGCAGTCAAAACACTAGCTTTAACCTTTTGAAGAATGCAACAGATAACATAATTCCTTAAAGAATATACAGATAACATCTGAAAGCAGAAAATAGTATAAATTCCAATGGAACAGGAGCTTTAAAAAGTACTATTTGTGCTTAATTAAACTTGGTTTGAAATGAAAAAGGTAAAGCAGGTGTCAATTTGTATGCAAATATTTCATTATGCAGTAGTGTATTTTCTCTTTAGAAAAGAAATGCAAATTTTATACTGACATATTTGGGTTTCTAATAATGATTACATTCAGTCTTAAAATTGAGTGGTTCAATAGTTTAGAAAAGTCTAACTTATCAAACTTGTTAAACTTGTCTCAAAGACAAAAATATTTGTATCAATAGTGATTAGTTCACTGTTCTACTAACTGGGACTTGAGGAGAAAATAAGTCAAAGTGAGCTAAGAACTCATCTTCTTCCATGACACCATCCCCACACCAAGTATTTTATACCTGTATGTGTAAATATTAGCTAATTAGCTAATACCCATGGAGGATAAGAGGCAGGGGAAATATACTGCTCAGGAAGAGAGATGCTGGGGCTGGCAATGTCAGGACTGCAGATTCGTGTCTTGGCAGTGCCTGCTTTTACATCAGACTTATTCAAATGATACCCAGGTTGTTTCTCCTGCTCTTCGTAGTACAGGAAAAATGAGGATTGGAGAACTGAGAGTTGGAGAATGACTAAACCATCTTTTTTTGTGTGTGTGCACAACAGCTAGTTAATAGTCCTATTTTTCTTTAAATGACTGCTGTAAAGAGATCTTATTTTGGCTGAAACATGAGGTGGCTAGAGGCACTCAAAATGAATTGTGTTTTCATTATCAACCAATTCCAGAAAGAATCCCTCATTATTTATGAAAAAGGATGACAAAAATAAAATTTTGCAATTTTGTTGAAGTGATATTTCAACTTTCTCCCATGGAACAGAGGTAGAGGACTGTATTCCACTTCTTTGTTAATTTTATCACCTTATCATTATTATTTTTACTAGAAGTTAGTGCAACCCAAAGAATGATTTGCAGACCAGCATCTTCAGCATCACTTGAGACCTTCATAGAAATGCAAATTCTCAGGCTCATTCAAGACCTACTGAGTCAGAATAGCTGGGAGGTCTGGCTCAGGAATCTGTGTTTTAACAAGCTCTCTGGGTGATTCCTATGTGCACTGAGGTTTGGGAAGCACTGCTTTGGACAATGAGGGAGGCACTCAAAAAAAGACAGGAGTGCAAAGTAGGCAAGCTTTGTGCTTCTTCTTTGCTACTGAAGCTAAGTTAAAAGACAATTACTCAGAAACCAAAGGAAGACTCTCCTGGTCTCCTGAGAAGACATGATCCTATCGGAGAGCAAACTGACAGAAATAAGGAGCCGTCACTTCCAGAATGACATTTCTCCTCAGCAGGGTGGGGACGGGGATCACATTCGCTGTATTATAGGGCACCAAATCCTAATACAAATGTATTACAGTGTTCAAAACAAATTTTGCATTACCAACACTACTGCTGCACTCCTTTAGTATGAATATTTATAAATAAACATCACAATAATTCCTACATTTCTGGTCTAAGTTGCTAGTACTGTATACACTTATGATATGGCTGTCTTACTTCACAAGTGTTTATCAGCACATTCAACCTGGAGGTTTCACCCACCATTTACCATTTACAGACAAAGCAACTGTGGTTCTGAGAAGGAAATTTTATGTATAAATAAAGTGTAATTTTTACTCGTAAATGGTAGGTTCCAACTTAGCAGTTAATGACTAAAGAGTAATGATCCTAGAATTGGAGTTATAGAAGTAGCAAGCCCTTCTCCTAAGAACAGGGCAAAGTGCTTCCTAGGAAGCTAGAACGTAAACTTAGGACAATCCAGCAGTAACACTTGCTTTCTGAATATTATTAACCAGGAGAATACTGGGGTGAAAATCAAATTAAAAACCTAAAAAATATTATGTATGACATTGTAACAATTAAAAAAATTAGGAGAGCTATTACCATCCTACCATTTAAACCTTCAAAAGCCTGAGGATATACAATGAGACTGAGATAAATGAAACCATTATCTGGTGAGTCTGACCAATTTAAAAATTGGACCACTTATTATCTCCCCTGTAGCTATTCTATTTCCCAACTAGCATTATTTTTAAAAAATATTTTTTTCATTTCTACAATTATTTTTTATGAAAACAAAAGAAATATTTTTTTGTGGTCAATGATGATATTTTTAATACTTATTTTATCTATCTACCAGCAAAGAAATATCCTAATCTTGAGGGGAAAATAGTTTTATTTTTCATTTTTAGTAGACATCATAACAGCTTTTGATTAGATCCAGATGATTAATCATTATTTTCATTAATTATTCAGACAAAGATGTTCATATATTATATTTCTCCTTCCTGACAGCAAAGGACCTCTTAGCAAACTTGATTAATTTGTTTTGACTCCAAATTAAGGGAAGTGTAAAATAAATAGTAGTTGTTTTCAGCAACTTGAAGAAACATTAAGAATGAATAGACTAAAAATAATACTAGAAAAAGCATATTGTTTAAAAAAATTGTTGAAACTTTGTTGTTAACACAAAGATGCCTTAGAAAATGTTATGGTAATTTGAAAGTTTTCTCAATGTATATTGTCAATCTGCACATAAAAAAGTTAAATAATTAATATAAAAGAAAAACCCCTTTTGTAAATTAAAAAAATTCTCTAAGCAAAGCAGAGGTATTTTTGAAATTAACAGTCATACACAATTTCTGATGAACAATGCAATTTTTGTTTATATAAATGCACCAGACTAGGATATATTCAAAAGCTTGGTGTATACATATATATTTATTTATATTTATTTGCCCCTGTATAAGTAGTGATGTTTAAATTATTTAGCTGATTCAAGAATTCTTTTTAATCATGAAAATGGTATCTATATACTTGTAAGTAATTTGTGGTTCTTTTCATATCATATAATTGACAAGCATAAAATGAAAATGTTAATAATACCAAAAATGTATAGTGTTTATACTTTTTTTTTTTAGTTTTATGTGATTTTTTTTAACCTGCCTTAAGTCATGAAAGCTAGCAAACAAGCCCAGCAAATAAGGTACACTGTCTTTTCATAAATAGATCTGTAAAATGTTTTTCAAACAGCAGGTGGCAATCTCTGTAAATTTGATTGCAGCAGGACTATCTTGGCTCTATATATGCAGATGAAAGACAGTTTTAAAAGACCAGTTAAGAACTGTGGTATGCTTAGACTGATTTAGATAACATCAAATATTGAAGGGGTTGATTTAATTATGCTTACTATTCTGTGAAATTTCTCCCTAGGCAAAATAAATGTTTTTGTTTAATACATCTTAATTCCTCTTACGCAGCACTGGAGGAATTTCACAGTGCTAATCTGAATAGGTATTATCCTCTTAATAATCCTGCATGCTGGTTACTTCTTATATTGAATTCATATGGCCTTAAGAATTAGCAAACCTAATTTTAGTTTTTGTTTTTGTTTTTTTTTTTTTGAGATGGAGTCTTGCTCTGTCGCCCAGGCTGAAGTGCAGTAGTGCAATCGCGGCTCACTGCAACCTCTGCCTCCTGGGTTCAAGCTATTCTCCTTCCTCAGCCTCCTGGGTAGCAGGGATTATAGGTGCATGCCACCACAGCTGGCTCATTTTTGTATTTTTAGTAGAGACGGGGTTTCACCACATTGGCAAGTCTGTTCTCGAACTCCTGACCTCAGGTAATTCATCCGCCTCGGTCTCCCAAAGTGCTGGAATTACAGATGTGAGCCACCATGACTGGCCCTAATTTTAGATCTTTTTAAAGCCCCCCCAAAACTCCAACTGACATATTGTTATTACTAAAATCCAGTTCTGTTGTTATTCTTAGTGTTGTACTGTGAGAAGTCTTTATAATTCTAACTATGGAAAAATACAAAGCTTTGACTCCTGGATATCTCTTAGAATACCTTGGTTTTTCTAAGTTGAAACAATCATGTGAGATAAAGGCAGAAATTCATAGCATTCTGAACTGAAAAGGAACCTCAAAGATCCCACAACCAGCTGTACTCACTACCCCCAGGAATCAGACAGCCGGAGAGATCAGTTAGCTTGCTCACAGAGTTACTAGCAGCAACAGGACTCTAAGTGGGTCTTCAAATTCTCTAGGTTCAGCACGTTGACACTGTATTGTCAAGTTTGAAAATTGTGTCCTGTCACATCTTTGGTATGTTTATAGTATTTTTCTTAGGATATCATTATAAAATCCTGACTTTCACTTACTTATTGAGTCCTCAGTGTGTCAATAATATTTTAATGGAATGTACCATGATTAGGAAAGAGTTTTTGTTCTAAATGATCCTGTAAAATATGTGCTGTATAATCTGGGCAGTTTCTGGCCTTTCATTATTTTCTCTGCTTATATGTAAAATCTTTTAATGTAGCAGGACTTTCATTTTTTCATTAGCATTAAGACTTTATACTTTCAGTTTTTTAAAATGCATTCCTCATAGGAATTTCCTTTACCAATGAAAAATGGGGCAAAGGCAAGTAAATGTAGATAACCAAGGTCACACATCAAGGTGAGAATAATTAGCAACAGAACTTAAAAGCATCTGAATGTCAGCGACACTTCATCTTCTCATTCATTTCTTATGTCTTTACATTTCCAGTACATATATCCCAAGGCAACTTGTTTTGTATTCTCCACAAACAAATATTTCACACGGAACAATTCTATGACACATAAACAGGGAATGCCCCACATAGTAGAGAAAAAAGTAAATTGCCACCTATCATTAGTAGTCCTTTAGTTGAGGAGGTATGACCCTTAACCAGTGACAATATTTTTAAATCTTTTTTTTTTTTCAGGTTACAAAATGTTTCTTTTGAGATAATTTGGGTTCATTCTCACCAGGGCATCGCTGCTCACTGCATCTTCTCACTTCTTCACCCGTTCCTTCACATTGCTGCCCTGTTATCACTGCACCCTGACAGGTCCTTATTCGCCTTTCCCAGCCACCATCACAGGACTTGGAACAACCACTCCAATGGCCCCACTGATTCCACTGACCATTGGCTGAAAGAAATGTTTCATGGTCAATGTCAGTCGTCTACCACACACTGCTTTAAAAATTTTAAAATCTGAGAATGTTACTACCCCTTTCCATTTTTGTTAAT
>NW_012101776.1:3547665-3563842 GCF_000951045.1 Mandrillus leucophaeus
TCTACCACACACTGCTTTAAAAATTTTAAAATCTGAGAATGTTACTACCCCTTTCCATTTTTGTTAATGTACCACTGTGAATAAACTTTATTCAAATATTTAACTTACAGGTCATATATAGAGCATTGAGATGAACAGTGTAAAAAAGTGTAAAAAGTGCAAGCTCAGTGCTAAACTTACTCAAATGTATTCATAGTTCATCTCCTGAGTTTTACTACTTTACTAGCACGGCATACAGTAGGATAAATTCTGGTATAATTGGCTTCATTAATAAACACACACACACACACACACACATATATATACACACACACACACAGATTATCTTATTTCATAGTTCTGGCATAGTTCTGACACATTTTATAATGTGCCCTTTATACGGTACGAGTGCCCATTATATGCAGGAATCAAGCCCTACCTGTACATTCAGGGTTGTAGCACTCTCTGCTTTCTGCCCATGGCCCTCTGCATTCGGAGCCTCCATGGGCAGCTGCAGTGCACTGCCGGCTTCTCTGCTGAGTCCCATTCGAGCACGTTACTGAGCACTGGCTCCATGAACTCCACTCTTGCCACTGTCCATCAACTACCAAAGCAGAAAAAGAGACAGTATAAGGATATCTTCCAATAGGAGAGGCTGTACAGAAAGTACCTGGTGAAACCACCCTTGAAGACAAACCCCTATCAATGGACTATGAATTAATACAATGGAAGGTCACACCAGCATGAGATTTTATTAACTCCCCAAATATTATTACCTTATTTTCCCACTTTTATTTTCTTTTATATATCCAGCATATCTTTTTTGTTTTGTTTTGTTTTGGAGATGGAGTCTTGCTCTGTTGCCCAGGCTGGAGTATAATGGCACGATCTCAGCTCACTGCAACCTCTGCCCCTGGGTTCCAGCAATTCTCCTGCCTCAGCCTCCCAAGTAGCTGGAATTACAGGTGCCCACCACCACATCCCAGAATAATTTTTGTATTTTTAGTAGATATGGGGTTTTACCATGTTGGTCAGGCTGGTCTCAAACTCCTAACGTTAGGTGATCCACCAACCTCCCAAAGTGCTGGAATTACAGGCGTGAGCCACTATGCCAGACCTCCAATATATCTTTTGATTCGCTTATTTCTTCAAAAATATTTATTGATCACTCAAACATGCAACACATTGTGCTAGGAGATGGGGTACACAAAACAGTGAACAAATTAAATACTGAGCAAGACCTTATCGAGCTCATGTTTTAAAGAAAGAACCCCTAGAAATAAACCAGAAATTGCATGCTAGATAAATCAATTACATGGCAGTGTTGCAAAGGATAGTTTCAGGACATTGTGAGATAAGACTTGGGAAGGTCCAGAGAGTCTTCCTTGACAAACTGAAGCTTCAGGCAAGCCTTGAAGGATAATGGGAAAATACTTAGGATAAAGGTATGTTCCATGCAGGGGAATATACAAAGGTCTTTGGAAGAAGAATCATGGGCATTTCCAGGAACTAGAAGAAGGTCATTGTGAAAGGCATCTAGAGTGCTGGGTGAAGAGAGATTGCAGAAGTTTTAAAAAAGAGAGAGGCTAGATTTTGCAAAACTTTCATCAGCTGTGTTAAGGATTTTGAGTATTATTTTCAGATGTTTAAGAAGCCATTGAACAATTTAAATAATAAATTATATTATCAGATCTAGCGTAGGATTGAGGCCAAATTACAGAAGTTGGGAAGGATCTGAGTTGTGATGATGAGGCAGTGCAGATGCAATGTCTGGGAGAGATTAGAAAGTTACTAGGAATGGGTGGTGAGAAGAAACTGAAGAACTGGCCATGGGAGCTGAAGCAAAGAGAGGATCCAGGTGACTCTTAGATGGCTGTTTTCTGGTGACTGGAATTTAATATAGACTGCTGAGCTTGATTTATCTTTGGGAGATTCAAATTGAGATTCATGTATTCATTCATTCAAATAACTTTTGAAAATCTATTAGTCATCAGACACTGTGATAGGTGTTAAGAAGATACACAGAAATAAAAGAATATAAATCCAAACTCAAAAATTTTATAACTTAGGACATTCTGCATGCAAGCAAATAAATAAATACATAAATAAAAGTTTAAAGACAATACCATGTTAACATGAAACATGAAGTATTTAGGCTTCAGAGGACATACTGCATCTGTTGGGGATGTAATTATAATAGACATAGAGTGCTGAGTTATGGATAATTTAGACCAAGTCAGCATTGACAAAGGCATAATCCCATATGCCACAAAATAGAAATGAGCAAAGGATTTAACCAAAAATACTTTCCGGATTAGAATGTGCAAACTAGCATGTAAATGTTATAAATGCATCAGTTTATGGATGTCTACTTTTTGCCAATATCAGTTCATGGTTCTTAGTCAATTTGATCACACGTGAAAGAGAATTCACCACAAATCCAAAGTTTCAAAATAAGCTAATATTGCCATGAAAATCTATCCAAATAAACAAGAAAGCCTGGCAGAATATAATAATTACCTTCAACCTAACTTCAAGCCTTACATGTAGGTATTAAAAAGAGGTTGTTTAATAGGTATCTAGCTGTACTTAATAAACCCTTTATGAGATTTTATAAAAATCACAAAATGTCAATTTAATCATTCCATTAATGTAATTTTAGCATCTCACTTTATTAAAAGTACCTGATACAATCATATTGGCTATGTAGTCCATTTTCCAGACTAAAAAGAAAATTCTAGTGAAGCAATAGGATATTATAAATTATCTATTTCTCCTCTATTTTAGCTTTAAACATGAGTGCATTTTTCATTTCAGAATTTTTCTATTCAAAGATAACATTTATTGAGCTTGCAGTATGAAGCCTCACCATCCTAAGCATTCTGAGAAGGGTTTATAAAAAGAGATTCATGCCCTACGCCTTACAATCTATTTGGCAAAAGGATGTAGTTATGCACACTATTGAGAACATTCAGAAAGAAAGCAGCACATTAACAAAGGTGAATTAGGTGCTGCTAAGCTAATCTTAGTGCTTAGTGACTAGAATAAAGGACTTTGTGATGTCCTTAAGTATTCTGGCTTAAGGTAAATTTTGATTATGATTTATTATGAAAGCAATAGTTATATGCTTTCTGGCAAAGAGAGGAAAAGACTGTCTGGCAAAGATGTGATGTCTAGAATGAGCAAGTCAAATGTGGAAATCAGAGAGAAAACAATTTGGCAGGGGACTGTATTTCTATGAAGAATTAGGAAGGACCTTGCTGAGATGATATTAGGAAGAACAAGAACATCTATTTGTGAAGTGTTTTGCTCATCAGGCTTTTACTGAAATAAGACTGCATCAATAATAAAAAAATGTTTTGAGACTTTAAATTCATATATTTATAGTTATAGTTGTTCAACCCCTTCTGACCATGTACATATTCTGTGTTAATGTTAAAGCTTAAGAGTGAGTTAATATTAGAAATCTGAGGACAATTTGAGGTTCAGTGCTACTATAAACATCCACAAAACATGTATTTTAGATGGAGTCAGTTTTGTTCACAAAGTCAGTAACAGAAAAAAATAATACAATTGAAGATGTATCAAGTGGGCATTTTTTGCGATTTTATTTTAACACTGAGAACCGAAATATCCTTTTATTGAAAATTAATGGCACTTTTTTTTTGCAAGCTTTTAAAATTATTTTAAATTATACTTTAAGTTCTAGGGTACATGTGCACAACATGCAGGTTTGTTACATATGTATGCGTGTACCATGTTGGTGTAATTGCACTGTTATGAAGGAATTGGCTTGACAAAATAACTCATTGGATATAAAAAACAAAGGAGGAAAGGCCTAATATTTCTTTAGTGTGTCAAGTCCAAATCACTGAGAAAAGAGATAATTGAAAAGTCAGGTAAGAGAGGAATATATAAATTTAACTTAAAAAACTAGACAACAGACTATATATATACATACACATATATACACATATAATATATACACACACATATATAAACATATAATATATACACACATATATACACAGACAACAGACATTATATATATATATGTTTTTATATATATGACTTTTAGTGCCAACTATGAGACATTGTTTTATTTTTAAGTTTTTCTTTTCAGTGATATTCTGGATTAAAAAAAATATTAATGGATTTGTTTTACGGGTCATAGCCCCATAACACTTCTGGGAACAGTAGTGTCATTTTACTGAATGAGAAAAAAATAGAGAACAGGGAGGCTTTTGGGAGGTGGAAATTAAGAGTTCTGTTTTGGATATTTAAGCATTTCCAGATAGAATTTGTGCATTATCTTTTAGGGATAAATGTAGAGAAATGTAAAAATAAAACCAATTTATCATATAATGTATCTCTATATCTTTTTTTATAACCACTCACCTAGGTTCTCCAAGATGTGAAGGAACAGCTTTTTTCTTGTTATCTGATGTTTAACTGGGGAGCTAAAGTGGGGAGGAAGCTGCTTCTCCTTCAACCCTGCATGCAGGATTGGCTTTTTAAATTTTATTTTATTTTATTTTTTAATTATACTTTAAGTTCTAGGGTACATGTGCATGACTTTTTACCTGGCTCAGCAGCGAGGTAGTAGAGACAATCAATGCCTCTACCCACTCAATGCCTGTTCCTTGTGTACGGCTTACTTCCAATATTTGTAAGAGGGACCTCTCAGGGTCATTGTAAACCTACAAATTTAAAAACACCTCAAAGCTTTCTTTCTGAAACTGTATTTCTATTGAAAATGGATTCACATCTCAGCATTCTGTCAGAAAAGAGTTCCCTGGTAAGTTGGGAAAACGTAACCACTCCACAATCCCCCTCAGAGTCTCATAACACACACAGGAGTAAAAATTTATAGAGAATTTAGTCTGTGATTGGCATTGCTCAACTGTGCCACGGGGGAGCTGTGGTGATTAGGACTGGCTGAGCTCTGCTCTTATGAACATATAGTCTGGAGGCTGTAGTGGGGGCAGATGATAAACGAGCAAAATGAATAAACCAGAGCGTTTCACTAGAGGTGTTATGAAGACAACGTGCTAAAGAGGGCGATGCGACAGGGAGTGCTCAGGCAGTCTCAGGAGGGGACGATATTAGAGCTGAGTCTGAATCACTGCACAGAGCCAACTCTTAATTTCCACTTTGCCAAAGCCTCCCTGTCCTCAATTTTTTTCTTTTTCAGTAAAATGACACTAGGGTTTCCAGAAATGTTATGGGGCTGAGGACTGTAAAATAAATTAACTAATAATTTTTTTAAAATCCAGAGTATCACTGAAAATAAAAATTAAAAATGAAGCAATGTCTCCTATTTGGCACTAAAAATTATTTTACATGTAAAATATCTGTTGTCATGTGAAGGTCTGTGTTCAGGAACAGAGAGAAGGCTGCTGCTTGTGGGGATCCTGGAAAAGGAGAGGTGGCAAGAGATGGGTTCAGATGCTGCGCAGAAGCCAGATCTTATAGGGCCCTATAGGCCATGCAACCAGGGAAGATGCAAAGTATGAGAAGATTTTAAAGTAAGGAAGTGATAAGATATAATTTACATTTCAAAACTTAATATTGTGGTTTTGTGTAGAACGGATGGTACAGGGGCAAGAATGGGTACTGTGAAATATTGGGGAACTATACTGTATGTAGTCCAGAGAGAGCTGACGGTGGCTTGAATTATGGTGGCATCAGTGGGCATAGAAAAAATGTGGATGAATTTACAGTGTTTTCTGGATGTAGAGCTGGCAGGTTTGTGGTAGGGTATAGAAAAGTAGAAAATCAAGGTTGACTTTTAGGATTTTAGCTTAATCACATAGGTAAAGGGTTGATCATTTTATTGAACTGGGTTAGACTAGTGTTCAACAATTTGGGTGGATATAGCTCTTAAATCAAAATTTCTGTTTTTTTGATATTAAATTTGGAATGCCATTTTAGACATGAGGCAGCAAGTACTGCAATGAATAACCTTTGTTTACAAATTTACTTCTCAAATTTAATTGAAATGTAATCCCCTAACTACTTCTTTTTTTTTAATTCATAGAACACCATTTAATAAACACTGAACTAGAATACATAATTTCTTCTCTCATATGTAGCCAGGTCAGAATCAACACTTTCTTAGGCTGTTTCAATTTCTCTTCTTTCTCATCAGAAGCACTTGCAGTTGGATTCTTTTTTCTTAATGTTAGTTTTCAAATTAAAAACTCCAAAAGTCTATTGCTTTCTGAGCCATTCTACAAAAGTGACTAAGAATCAAGAACAATAAGGCTGAGTTTTGAAGCTGGGAGAATGCTGAGAGATCAGCGTGCCTTACCATCCTGTAACATGCTTCTTTATATACCAAAGTCATTCTGGGGACAATTAGAGTTTCGCTTCAGCAGTGTGACAAATTACCATATTTTCTAAAACTAGAAGAGTTAAAACTGCAAAGATTAAATTGCTAGGTTCCTGGGGTTGACTTTGTTATATGAACCTCCTCCTGCCATACATATGGAGTTGCAATTGGGCTCACTTTGAAGACAAAATTGCCTTCTTTATACGAGAGCCAAATTAAATTCCATAATACATTTTAATAAACATATTGTTTTCAGTCTATTTTTACATCCTTACCAGTAAATGTTGACAACTTAGAACACGTTAGATAAAAAGAACCACAAATTAGATTATGTTGTGAATATTTTGGATAATAAAACTAGCATTTCAACAACTGTTCTGGGTTGAGTATTCTTGATTAATTAAGTCATAGGTAGGAAAGAATTAAGGGGAAGACAAATTTTGGATGCTGGCTTTAAAGTTATTTCATTTTGTGATGGCAAATTTGGAGAGTTCAGATTTGCAGTAAGTTGGGAGTTACCCAGGGATCTGTAAAGACTCTTTCGGTACACAAGACTGAAATGTACCAGAGTCCAGCTTCTGCCCAGCATAGTAGCTCATGCCTGTTATCCCAGAGCTCTGAGAGGCTGAGATGGAGGGATTGCTTAAGGTATAAGTTTAAGATCAGCTTGGGAAATATAGTAGGACCATGTGTCTACAAAAATAAAAAATAAAGTTAGCAGGGTGTGGTATTGCACACCTGTAGTCTCAGCTTCTCAGGAGGCTGAGGTGGGAGGATGCTTGAGCCCAGGATTCCCAGGTACAATGAGATATAATCATGCCACTGCACTCCAGCCTGGGTAACAGTGCAAGACCCTGTCTCTAAAAAAACAGAGTACAAACTCTTGCTTTGGGCATATGTTGAAAAGCAAAAATCTGTCTTCCATTTGCCATTTTAAACTAAACTACATAGGAGGAAAATAAAAATGCAACATCACTTTTTTTTTTTTTTTTGAGATGGAGTCTCGCTCTGTCGCCCAGGCTGGAGTGCAGTGCCGCGATCTCGGCTCACTGCAAGCTCCGCCTCCCGGGTTCCCGCCATTCTCCTGCCTCCGCCTCCAGAGTAGCTGGACTATAGGCGCCCGCCACCTCGCCCGGCTAATTTTTTGTATTTTTAGTAGACACGGGGTTTCACCGTGTTAGCCAGGATGGTCTTGATCCCTGACCTCGTGATCCACCCGCCTCCGCCGCCCAAAGTGCTGGGATTGCAGGCGTGAGCCCCCGCGCCTGGTCCAAATGCAACATCATTTTTAAAAATTAGAATTAAAATATAACCAAATGATAATAGTAAGGCTAAGAAGGATAAAAAAAAGTAGGTAAGTTAAAGTTTGAATGAGAAAAAATACTAAATAGTAAAAGAAAGCAAGCCAAGATTAATAAAGACACAATTAATTTAAAAATCTTTTAAGAACGGAAAAAAACACTGGAATAATGCTCAAAATCTAAAATGACATAAAACAAATATAATTGTCGTACAACAGGCTAGAAGGCTAAGAAGATAAAATCCATATCAATTAAAGAACAGGTTAATGAGGCAGCATTTGACTTACAAATTATAACAACCTCATGCAAACACAATCAGGGACCTTTGAACCAAATTCCAGCAAATGTTTAGAATCTTCCCACTCACTGTCTTCACCAGAAGGGCTCCGTGCAGAGAGATGGAGGGCAAGGCATCCTCCCATAGATGCTGCAGACCAAAATTTTAGGTTCGTAGGAGACTAAAGCCTTTTTCTCTACATGACAGAAATATCTGGGTCCATCTGTTTCTAAGGCCCTACTCTTAGGTGATTCTTTCTCTCTTCTTAGGGTTTGTAAGAGTATGAAATGTATCTGGAAACTGCAACATGGCAGCATCCCTCTGGTAGGGTTTAGGCTCCCAGTAAAGCATTTCTCAAATGCAGTTTGATGGGTGTGACACTGCTCAGCCCAACAGACTGACACAGCCTGTATGAAAGTACTTCTTCTTAGCACAAACCTGGGAGAAGAATCCCTTTGAGTCTATGACTAAGACAGTAGAGCCCAGTAATTATCATAATATCCCTGGTTTATTTGACCTATTTCTTCCAAAATCCCTTCATTTTAAAGTAATATCTTCATATAAATCATTTAAAAAATCCTCTACTTTACATTGATTTTTATACTATACAAAGTATTTCTACCTAATTATAACAATATGTCAATTCTGTAATATAGAGGGGTAATTAATACTGACTACATTTCACAAAAAAGGAAATTGAAAAATAGAGTATATAAATTGCCCATGTATTTTAATTAAGGATTGGGACTGAATTTTAATCCATGTCTTCTGAATCACAGACCACTCTTTGTCCCACTGAATCATATAATTAAATCCATATATATATTTCAGTATATAAGTGAAGAATTATTTACCAATAGAACTTTCATTTATTTTAGTTTTTAATCTGTCACCCAATTATTATTCATCCTTGTACCTTATATTATTTATACTCTACTGCATGGAAACATATCAGATGGGGAAATGTTCACACTGAAAACAGAACTAAACTTAAATCATTAGCTTCTCTAATATTCAACTACTGACTAGGGGAAAATATTACGATAAAGTAAAAAGCTATAAAGAAAATTAGTATTAAAACTTCAGGCTTTTAACTAAGATCTTAAGCTTTTTATGTTCCCCGAAGTATTTAATTTTGGAAATGGTTATATAAATTTTATTTTGGGTATATATATCTATATAATTTTAATGGCAGTCATACTGGAAAATGCAACTTTCCATTATGTGCGACACTTTTCTCCTGTTAAATATTAATAAAAATCAAGACCATTAAGGACAGAGGGTTCTAAAGTGATCAAGTCACCCTACAGGGGGAATCACCATAAAAAGACACTTACAGTTAGACCTGATTAGCAGCTTGCGTGATGCCCACAGAAAAACTGTTATCGCTAGTTAGACCTAACCCATGTCAGAAAACATAAATAACATGCAATGACACTTCAGAGACAAAAACAAGGTCATAGTGCAACTCACAAAGTACCAAACATTCTTCTTTCTCGGCTAATATGAGTGACTGCTATTTCTTTACCAATTATGGCTGGTCTTCCAGCCACAATTTATTAAGGTATCCAGATAGTTTATTATCTGGATAATTTATTAAGGTATCCAACCATAGAATTGTCACACCTTCCAAACAGCATCCAGTTCAGAACAAAGGCTGCTCGTTTCCTCAAACCCTCTGCCAACTCACTTAACACAAGCTCAGATCCCTTAAGTATTTCAAACACTCCGTTGCTGAGATCCCCACAGTTCCCTATGTTAGTTTCCCCTCACTCTTGAGAGTAACAAATTCAGCTAGGTCAACTGCAGGCATGACTCTGATGAACTTTGGTTGAAGGGCGTTAACATACTACTACTAATACTTTCACAGTATTTACTCCCTATCAGGTTCTCTACCTTACAGCATCTCACAAAGTCTTATGAAGTGGGTATTACTATTGTCCCCATTTTACAGATGAATAAACTAAAGATTAGATGAGTGACATAATTGTATTGAAAGGTAAAAATCTACATTTAAATATGTGATCTCTTGCAAAAGTCCAAGATCACTCTGCTTCATCGCATCAATGTATTATGAAATAGACATAGAAAATGTCCTTTAAATATTGGGATATTAGAAATTTGGATATGTTAATGTCAAGAAAATCCACTTAATTGTAATTTTTTGGTTTCCACTAGGTATAGAGTTGCATGGAGAGAAAAATAGGAAATAAAAGAAAATTTATTTATCCTCAAATATGTAAATTATTAATTGAGAATTGACCATTATTAAGTCAATTCTCAATTAATGACTATAATGAAAATCAGAGAAAATAGAAAACATATTGGACCACCAGAACTTCGGTGAGATAAGTAAAACAGACCACAAAGACCATTGAACACACATATACACACACAAATACACACCTTTCCATAATATTTTAATTATTAGTGTAGATTACAAAGAAAGAATAGGCCACATTATGCTTATGAGCCAGGGAATTCCTTTTGTTGCTCTATGCCTCTTGCCTGTCTTGTTTCGTCAGTATCAGCCCCCTGTTCTCAGACATGGGATACAAATCAGTAACTAACAACTCAGACTAGGAAACACTATATCTTCTTTTCCTTTCTCCTTATATGGATCCCAGGCAATGGTTTTCTCTCACCTCAAAAGAAGTGGGAGGAAGTTGTACATTGATTCAACAAGGAATCTGAGAGCAAATTATCTACTTATAGGTATATATCAAACTCTGAATACATAAAAGTATTTCATTATTTGATATAAACAATGCATGTCATTCCTACATAGTGTCTATTTCATTAGGGTGATTTCATATAGTTTTTTAAAGTAGGAAACTTTAAGACTGTAATGCTGTTTTAACATTATCCCACACAAAAATCTCACTGCCCATTATTACCACAGCCCATCCCGTCAAATCCTGCAAAAGTAGTGAGTAGCGGGAGACAGTTTGTGGTTTTGCCTATTTCTTCTGTCCTGCTCTTATCCATACTCTAGTGTAGGTCCTGATCTACATTCTTCGCTACCGATGTACTACCTATCATAGCTTTATTCTTAATATGATAGCTTAGGGATATCATGTAGGATGGTTAGAAAAAATGTTGCCTGAAACCACTGAATCCTCAAGTTACCATCTTTCATTGAAGCTAGCATATTTACATGAGGTTTTCAGAACTGCATTCAACTTTACACATGCTTATGTCTGAATCTTCTGAATGGAAAGTAAAACTTTTGAAATCAGGGACTATATATACTTTTCAGCAGTGCCTTACATCTAGTTGACAGTTAATAATGCTTTCATATCCAGTGAAGGTGCCTGAGTTTAGCTATAAGATGATGAGTTCTAAAGTTAATTTCAAATGTTTCTATCAAATAAACCTACATATTTTAAAATCATAACGTCACTTTTTTTTTTGGCACGGCCTAGAAACTTAAAAAGAATCCTAGTTAGTTATTAGAGTTCGCTTTCAGATACTAAGTTCATAGGGATACAATGTGATAAGAATTTTACATCTTTTATGATGCAACTAAATTCAAGAATGAAAATAACAGAAGTCAGAAATGGCACACGATACGTTTAAGTACTCAAGGATATGCCCATATGCTCACTGATGAGAGAATATGAGCAAGGCCACTTTTAAAAATAATACAGTCATAATGCACAAAAATAAAGGACCTACATGAAAGAAAGCCATCTGATTTTGTTGGACTAAGAGTGCTTCCAATGATAAGATAATACCACTAATATCCAAGTAGCTTAAAAACTTGGTTACTACTTGAGTGATAAAGTTCCACAACTGTATCAACTTAAAAAAATGAGTTTTCACATCTGAACTCTAACATAGCCTCTCTACTGATATCTAAGGATTTTGCTCCTAGAAAAGCTAATGGAGAGTAGACTATGAGAAACTTGGTTCACAATATTTTAACTGATCAATGCCATTTTTATGTTTGTATTTATGGAGTCCAGCTGACATAAAAGAAGTAACAAAAAAGTATTTAAAAAGTTTCTATAGTTAGTTCTTGTCTTTTATTTCCCCAAATTGTCTATTTCTTTGAACTCCATGGACAAATAAGAGTAAACTATATTTGACTCTATGTAAATGTTACAGCTCAGCATTGAAAAAAATTGAAAAATATATAAAAAAATAAACTTTTCCAAATCTTTGTTGAAAGCATAAGGCATGACTACATGTGTGTGTGTCTGCCTGCCTGTGTGTTTATAGAGAGAGAAATAAGACAGGATGTTACTGATCTCATAAATAGATTTTCTAGTACTGGTTAACAAATAACTAATCATGGTTTTGACCCTCTAATATTCATAATTGCATGAATATTAACTCATAAGTTATATTTATAATTCACAGAATTCATAAAATTTTAGGAAAAATTATATTAGTCAGTAAAATAATATAATTATAATTATTTGCCTTCATCTTTAATTCTATGTCATTAAGTACAGGAACCTAGTAGTCTTTCTCTGAAGGGAACAATTAATCTTGTTAGATGACTTTTGCATATCTACACATTGGATTGTTTTCATATTCTTAACGTTTTATATATTTAAAATTTCCAGAAGGACTTTGAAGTATTGTTTCATAGTTCAGGACATTAACTTGGGGGTATTCAAAGGGTCAGTGGGATTGAGGGTGAGTTGCAGGATTTATTTGGAGGACAACAGTACTGGGATCCCAACTATGTTGCTTGCATGCAGAATATGTAAATAAGTGGGCTAATGAGAAAATCTCCCCAAGAAGAGAGTGATTACTTATATTGATCTTTGCCATCTTAGCCTTTGCAATTCTCCATTCTCCATGTCTCTTTCTTTAAAATGTGTCTTTGCTGGCCCTGAGAGATTATATAATCTATGTGTGTATATTTTCTCCCATAACTTGTAAGTCCTTTGAAGCTGGACATTATTCTTATTTATTTTGGAGGAATTTGTTTGATGTTTGAATAAACTAAATGAGAGCATTGTGAAGGCTTCCCTCTAGCACAATGGGTGAAATTAAGTATCAAGGATAGATAAAATAGAATGGAAACATTTTAAAGGAAAGAAAAGTTTAAGATAACATAAATATACTCTAAGAACAGACTGTATAGTCTTCATAATCCCATAAAGATTGTAAATTGTTTATAATTTAGCCATTTTATGCATCTAGCAAGAGATCTAGAAAGTCTGATTCCCTAGCAAATATTTTTATACATGGTCAGTGGTACATTGCCACTCCCTAATTGAATGAGTGTAAGGGAATACCATAGGAAGGACTGGCTCTAAGTCAGATCTCTCTAGTTTCAGTGTGAAGGCAATAATTAATCTCAAGTCTTTAGGATTCCTTGTGATTTTCCCAGAAGGAAAAAGCAAGTGCGGATAAAAATCTTGGTGGAAAACATTAATACACACATTTGTAGAAATATAATAAAGATTAATGTTGATTGACACTAAAGGCCATATTCTATACCACTACATATGATAGAATCAAGAAAAGTACCCAGTTTTAGGCAAGATACAATGAAAAGGACACATTTTCCAATGTGACTGAATGAAGGTTGTCCTCTTAATATTTCTTGTGTACAATAGGAATCTTATAAAAAGCACATAATGCAAAGATAACCAAATGCAGAATAGGCTCACCTGGGCAAAGAGCAATATTACAAGGCTTATGATGTGTTTCAGGTCCTTCACACGGCCTTCCTCCATACTGAGGAGGTGTGCATGACCTTGTTCTTGTTCTTTGGCCTCGACCACATGTAAATGAACATAAACTCCATGGTGACCATTCCTCCCATACTCCGTGTACTGTAATAAAGCAAAGAAGCTTCAACAACAAAAGCAGAGAAGTAAAATCAAAGATTATTTTCTTTATAATTAAAAAACAAAACTCATTAAATAGACAAATATGAAGATATTTTAAAACACAGTTGAGATAACATTCTTGTCATAAAATATAATTATTAATTTAAAAATTCATTAAAATAATGAAAAATTGCATGTGCTTTTTTCTGCATTTTAACAGTTATTCATGTCATAAATTTTAAACCATTCCTTATATTTAATGGAAATACACCTCTCTCTCTCATGGTAAAACAGTCACAAATTATTTTTAAGTTAAAGTAATATCAGCTAATAATATAGAAAACTAGATCTCTTATAACAGAGATAATCTCCTAGAGTTAAGTTTTCATTTAGATAGCCAAAGCCCAACATAATTCTCCTAACATTTATAAAATTTTGGGATTAATGATTTTTATTATGTTAGAAAATTTAAAAAAATCTGAAAATTGAGGGTGCATTTAACTTTTAACATCACATTTTACAAAATATATTTTTTGCCATTTAAAAATTTGGGTTTAAAGTTACCATATTTTGAATAAAAAGAATTTCAAACAGAGTATCTACTCACATAAAATATTCCTCTTATCCCTGTTTCAAAATGAATGGAAAATACGATAATCTCTTTTTAATGACCATGAAACCAGAAGATGCTTTTCCTCCTCTAACAACTTGATAGAACTGGAAATCTACCGAATTTATATAAATTTCTAAAGAAAATAATTATGCTTAACATAAATATGAATATATCAATTCTTCAAACATACTACTACAAGGAATTCACAATTGATCTTAAATAACATAATTTGTGTTCTTTCATAATAACCACTGTGAATAAATAATGTTATATTTTACAAAAGACCATCAAGATTCAGTGTTTAGTCCAGGTGTGGTGGCTCATGCATGTAATCCCAGTGCTTTCAGAGGCCAAGGTGGGCAGATCACCTGAGGTTAGGAGTTCGCAACCAGCCTGGCCAACATAGTGAAACCCCGTCTCTACTAAAACTACAAAAATTAGCTGGACATGGTGTTGTGTGCCTGTAGTCCTAGCTGCTCAGGAGGCTGAGGCAGGAGAATCACTTGAACCTGGAAGGCGGAGGTTGCAGTGAACTGAGATCAGGCCACTGCACTCCAGCCTAGGCAACAGAGTGAGACTCCATCTTCCAAAAAAAGAAAAAAAAGATTCAATGTTTGATCCTTTCCCTGCATGGTAAAATCACCACTCTCATCCTAATTTTTAATACTTGAGACAATAAGTAATAGCACCCTAATAGACAATATCAATAAAAAGGCATGAGAAAAAAATGTGCTTTTTGTTCAAAAGCTCCTCTCTTGATGTTGAACCTCTAATCTTGCTATACTCTTAGAAGTTCAAGAGGCCAGATGTTTGATATGACACCCACAGATATGATTAAGGGGAGTAGAAATTTATAGAGGACAATGACCCCCCCATTTTTTTCTTTAACATTGGTAAGGGTAAGCACAGGCCCATAAAAAGTGGCAGAGGAAATATGCGAGTAAATATAATATATCTAGAATCTTCTTCATATGTATGCTTACCAAGTTGTTACTTTAGAAACACATATAGGATACCTTAATTGTGAGATATCCCTTCCCCTTCTATTGGTGTTATTTATTTGCCTAAATTGGTTGTGATAGGATGTTTAAACATTGAAAAAACAGCCAATAGAAATACCCAATATAAAGCTCTTTAACATTCTGAGAACTTTGTTGGGAAATATAGTTTTAAAATAATATGTAGGGAAAAAAAAAAGAGAGTGAGAAAAAATAAGATGTTTTACTTTTTCCCATAAAATTTTGGGAAAACCAAAGCCAATTTATATCCATTGATATAAAAAAGTAAGTCTATATCTAGCTCTAATAAAACTATATATATGTAAGATGTATATACTACCCACATATGTAAATATTCATATATATATGAGATCAATTATAGCAAAATAGTTTAAAAGTACTTACATTAATGTATTTTGGTATATTAAATGAATATTTTTATATACTATTGCATTTATTTCCAATTATCAATATTTCTCCTAAAACAACCTTTCCTCCTCCTATTTTAAAAAACGTATCTCCTCCTATTTTAAAAACCTTTTCTCTTCCTATTTTCTCCTCCTATATAAAAAGTTAATGATGCTATATAAAATTCATATTGCTGCTTCTGTTCATTTTTTTTCTGTCAGATCATACTGTTCTATATGCATTGCACAATCCCAGAGAAAAAGGAAGGTGCTAAATTGTCATATTTTCCTCCATGAATCTCAAAAAATGTTGATTAACCTTGATGGCTTAAATTATGAAACTGGAATCTTCAGAAAATTAATGTTACTTAATACTTTCTAACAGTCTTTATGGCTACATGGTAAAATTTCATGACTCATTCACGTCATTTTTAAAAAGTTTTTTTTTCATTTGAAAAGGATACAAATCATTA
>NW_012101776.1:3564502-3566879 GCF_000951045.1 Mandrillus leucophaeus
ACAGGGTTTCACCATGTTAGCCAGGCTGGTCTTGACCTCAGGTGATCCGCCTGCCTCGGCCTCCCAAAGTGCTGAGATTACAGGCGTGAGCCACCACGTCTGGCCAGGTTTTACCTTTTAAGAAATAAATGAATATAAGAACTGTAACATTTACAAAAAATAAAATTCAAAAGCATTCCTTAGCCTGCAGAAACTTCTTCTACAGGACTAAAACACATATAGAGTACACCAGTGTCTCTCAGCTAGTGGCAATTTTGCTTCCCAGGTGACATTCAGCAATGGCTGGAGACATATTTTGTTGTCACAACTTGGGGAAAGTAAGGGGGCTACTGGCATCTAGTGAGTAAAGGCCAGGTATGCTGTTAAACATTTAAAAATACACAGGATGGACTCCCCCCAACCAAGACTTACTGGGGTCAAAATGTCAGTAGTAATGAAGTTGAGAAGCCCTGGAATAAACCATAAAATTGTAATTCAAGTAGGGCAATAAATTGTGTTGTTGAATGTAGAGCTCTATTTTTATCAATTTACTTTCTGTTTATGTCCATTGTTTTTTACTTTGAGTAATAAAGACTTTTGAAGAGAGTACAATGTCCAAGTAAAAATTCTGCTAAAGGTCGAATATCTTAGGATGCATATTGAAGTAACATATTGCATAATTTAATTAACACAGACTTCTGAAATTTGAATATGAGTGAATGATCAATAATTTATAACACTATTGATTCGCTTTTTATAGTACAAATAAATATAACCTCTAATTCTATAATTCCACACATTTTGTGGAAAGTGACTTTAATATTCAATTTGTTCATTTATTGTGTCATTTTCATTAATTAAATGCCAAATACATTTGAATGTCCAAAGTGTGACAAATCAGTTACTGATTTCTGAGTTAATTTTCTTTTTGGGAATTTATTATTTTAGGAAGGTATTTCTACTGTTTGAAACATTACATTTTAAAAATTTACTTTTTATCACGATTTTCAGGATCTATTAGATTGCAAAGTAAGTACACATTTACCAGCACAACAAATAATAAAATAAAACATTTGAGCACAAAATATTTCATAACAAATAGCACAACCAGATGAAAAATATTCCAGTTTCTTATAGTGGGGAACTTATTCTGTATTTCTAGTTTGCTAAATTGTCCTTTATGCTTGGAAAATTAAAAATAAATCAACAAAACTGTTTTCATTTTCTTTACTTCAACATTCTGAACTAAAACAATGATTAAAAGATAAACTTGTTGTCAACGGTACTATTTAATCAAATTTAGAAAGAAAAAAGACTTCATGTATATAAAGGTGAAGAGGAGCTAGTAATTGGTATGTAGTTCTATAGGTGTAAGGGTAAAAGGGTTTTTGGGTAATTTATGCCTAGTGTTCCATTATTGGAACACAGCATCTGGGAGTTATTTATATTCTACTGCTCAAGGTCGTCACCAAGATCTGATTTTTCAAATTCAAAAAATTGCAACCTCAGGCATAAATGGGGAAGACAAACTTTAAATTAAAAATCTTTAAATTATGGAATATTAGATAGCCTTCTGGACATCAGACACAGTGAAAAAGTGGGTTTGGCAGTTCTGTGTGGGAGAAGCGCTCTGATCCCACCACAGATGTTCTCTGTGAAGGCGTTAATAAGTAGTCTCTGGTAGAAGGATGGCAACTTGCATATGTCATCCTTATGAATGTGCGTAACTAGTGGCTGGGAAGTAGGCTGTGAATGGAAAATATGAGAACACTTTCCAATCCACTCAGACTCACATTTAGAGATCCATTTGCCATAATACTATCCTTGTGTGTTGAAAGCGTCTTGGCTATTCAAACACATGCTGATTAGATAAATTTATATTTCAAGTACAGCATAATTCTTTATTGACATTTTTCTCATTATCAAGGACAGAAAACTTGATCCTGGATCAAGTTTAAGTCAATACTGTAAGTAGGGAACAGCTTTTAAGTATTCTTCCCAGAAAACCCACTCTACCCACACCCAAATGAAAGTATCTACCCTTGTGGGATGAAGATTTCATTTCTAAAACATGTTGGTCAAATGATATGTAATCACAGTTAGATAGGAGGAAGAAATTCAAGAGATCTATTATACCGCATGGTGACTATGGTTAATGACTACATATTGTATTCTTAAAAAATGTAAAGAGAGTGGATGTTAAATGCTCTCAGCATAAAAATAATAACTATATGTAGTAAGACACTTGTTAGATTTAACCATTTCACAACATTTGAGATATACATATATAATGTATATATCATGTACAACATGACCTCAAAATATCATGTTGTACAAGATAAAAACATACATGTTACCTGTCAGTTTAAAAAATAAAATAAAATAAAATCCCCAGATC
>NW_012101776.1:3568584-3573545 GCF_000951045.1 Mandrillus leucophaeus
CATATTGAAGTAACATATTGCATAATTTAATTAACACAGACTTCTGAAATTTGAATATGAGTGAATGATCAATAATTTATAACACTATTGATTCGCTTTTTATAGTACAAATAAATATAACCTCTAATTCTATAATTCCACACATTTTGTGGAAAGTGACTTTAATATTCAATTTGTTCATTTATTGTGTCATTTTCATTAATTAAATGCCAAATACATTTGAATGTCCAAAGTGTGACAAATCAGTTACTGATTTCTGAGTTAATTTTCTTTTTGGGAATTTATTATTTTAGGAAGGTATTTCTACTGTTTGAAACATTACATTTTAAAAATTTACTTTTTATCACGATTTTCAGGATCTATTAGATTGCAAAGTAAGTACACATTTACCAGCACAACAAATAATAAAATAAAACATTTGAGCACAAAATATTTCATAACAAATAGCACAACCAGATGAAAAATATTCCAGTTTCTTATAGTGGGGAACTTATTCTGTATTTCTAGTTTGCTAAATTGTCCTTTATGCTTGGAAAATTAAAAATAAATCAACAAAACTGTTTTCATTTTCTTTACTTCAACATTCTGAACTAAAACAATGATTAAAAGATAAACTTGTTGTCAACGGTACTATTTAATCAAATTTAGAAAGAAAAAAGACTTCATGTATATAAAGGTGAAGAGGAGCTAGTAATTGGTATGTAGTTCTATAGGTGTAAGGGTAAAAGGGTTTTTGGGTAATTTATGCCTAGTGTTCCATTATTGGAACACAGCATCTGGGAGTTATTTATATTCTACTGCTCAAGGTCGTCACCAAGATCTGATTTTTCAAATTCAAAAAATTGCAACCTCAGGCATAAATGGGGAAGACAAACTTTAAATTAAAAATCTTTAAATTATGGAATATTAGATAGCCTTCTGGACATCAGACACAGTGAAAAAGTGGGTTTGGCAGTTCTGTGTGGGAGAAGCGCTCTGATCCCACCACAGATGTTCTCTGTGAAGGCGTTAATAAGTAGTCTCTGGTAGAAGGATGGCAACTTGCATATGTCATCCTTATGAATGTGCGTAACTAGTGGCTGGGAAGTAGGCTGTGAATGGAAAATATGAGAACACTTTCCAATCCACTCAGACTCACATTTAGAGATCCATTTGCCATAATACTATCCTTGTGTGTTGAAAGCGTCTTGGCTATTCAAACACATGCTGATTAGATAAATTTATATTTCAAGTACAGCATAATTCTTTATTGACATTTTTCTCATTATCAAGGACAGAAAACTTGATCCTGGATCAAGTTTAAGTCAATACTGTAAGTAGGGAACAGCTTTTAAGTATTCTTCCCAGAAAACCCACTCTACCCACACCCAAATGAAAGTATCTACCCTTGTGGGATGAAGATTTCATTTCTAAAACATGTTGGTCAAATGATATGTAATCACAGTTAGATAGGAGGAAGAAATTCAAGAGATCTATTATACCGCATGGTGACTATGGTTAATGACTACATATTGTATTCTTAAAAAATGTAAAGAGAGTGGATGTTAAATGCTCTCAGCATAAAAATAATAACTATATGTAGTAAGACACTTGTTAGATTTAACCATTTCACAACATTTGAGATATACATATATAATGTATATATCATGTACAACATGACCTCAAAATATCATGTTGTACAAGATAAAAACATACATGTTACCTGTCAGTTTAAAAAATAAAATAAAATAAAATCCCCAGATCTTTACTTCTACTTGCTTTCCTTGTGTTGCCGAATGTACCTAGAATCTGTCTGCTCTATGAACCCTGTTTTTAATCATGTTTTTCATCTTCTTCCCCCTCACAAACTCTTTAAACATTTTTTCTTATGAATCTTTTTAGTTTTTACTTCATGTTTTTTTCTTGCTCTAGTTTAATTCCCACTGAGCCTCACTGATTTTTCTTGTTCTTAGTGGCAATTATTGCTCTTTTCCAGTTAATTCTGCCTTTCTTTCATCATAGGCTTCAGTTCTCTGCCCTGTTTAACTTTTAATTCTACCTTCATCTACTGCTTTGTTACCTCCCAATTCTATTCTAAAGGGATCGCCCACCTCATTGCATCATTCCTCCATCTTCTGCCCACCACTTTCTTTACCTTTTATTTCCTCCACACTGTCCTTTTTTATGGTGATAAAAAGCACATAATGTAAAATTTACCATCTAAGCAATTTTTAGTCTACAACTTAGTAGTATTACCTATATTCATAATGTGAAACAGATATTCAGACTTTTTCATTTTGCAAATCTGAAACTCTACAACCATTAACAACTCTCTCAGACTGTGTTTTAATGGATCGCCTTTGCATATTCTGCTGGAAAACTGACATTATTCCTGCTCTTACTCCATGCCACCCACTCTCTACTCTTGCTTTTAGCAACTGTGGAGTCAGCCATCTCTAGAAATGGAACTTAATGAGAAACTTCTAAGCACAAGCTAGCAGATGAAAGGCTGCTGCAGTACAAGTCATTTTCTTTACACCTGTCCCCTTTTGGAGGTCCCTGGAAAGGCTGTGAATGCAAGTCCAGTGTCAACTGTAGCTGTCAGTATGTTTATAGTCATTCATCCACCACATAATTGGTTAGACAAAAAGATAAATCTGGAGATTCGCAACATCATGTGCTTTGAACTTTTGGAAACAAAGTCCAGAGTCCTATTGTTACTTATTTTTACATGAAAGTCAGTGGTCTGGGAAGGAGAAATGTCTATAATATGCAGATGTGCATCAACTGAAGAACAAAATTGTGATGTAACATGGAAAATCTGACACTAAGTGGGCATGCTATTGTTAATGCTTCATTTAACATTAAAGATCTCTCTCTCTCCCTCTCTGTCTCTCTTTTCATTAAGTTTCATTTAAGTTTACAAAGCAGTGGATACCTCTGATGACGAAAGTTACTTGAATGAAATAAAATAACAAAAAGTTATTTGGTCAGGGACACTCTTTCTTTGATAGGGTCAGATAAGTGATATAAAAACTACTGACTGCCTGACAGACTATGTCAACCACTGCCTTATGACATGAATATACATCATATTTTTAGTACGTAGGCAGATTACATTTTTCCTCAAGAATTCAATTGAACATTTTCACCATCTAAAACACAGAAAAGATATTTGAACCTTAAATACTCTTAGAAGTAGATACACAGATTAGAAACTGATATTTGCAGTGAAGAGGGGAGTCATTTACCTAATTTTGTGACTGCTTTAAAAGCAGAAATAATCACACACATCTTAAAATATTACAGTTGAATAATAATTACACTTATCCACTCTAATCAAAATGCCTATACCCATTTCATATGAAAATAACAAATCGTTCCAAATGCGTAGCATGACACAATTCAATAACATCCACAGTTGTAGTTGCTGCTAACACTACCTGGACAGAGGGCAGTGTTATTGCAAACCCTTGATTCTCTTAATGGGCCGCTGCAGTGTGTCCCGTAAGGTGATACACAAGTTCTGGTTCGCACCTGCGACCCTTGACCACAAGTAACTGAACATGTGCTCCACTGGGACCACTCTTCCACACCAGATTCACCTGCGTGCAAGACAACAAATAAACATGAAATACTGTCTTAAATATTCATCTAGTAAGCATTATACCAAACTGACATTATGACATGCAAGAATAATTTAAATGTAAAAATATGACCATACATCAAAAGGTACATGAAAACATTTCAGAGAAAAATGAAGTTTAAAGAGGAATGCATATAATGCTGATGCAAACACCAAGTTTTGCCATAACCTTATTAGCAAAATACTCTTCACAAATTACACTGTACCATGGACACTATGAAGGAACTAATCAGCATTTTTCAATATGACTAATTGTTGAAGTGATTCTCTTCAAATTAATCTAAGACTTTGTATTTTGATGGAAAAGGAAGCAAAATATATTTCTAAGCTTATTCTATGGCTTTGGTGAGCAAAAATATATTGATGTCTTCCTCCTTAGTCCTTTATTGCGTAACACCCTTTCTAATGCTAGATGATGTGGAAACCTGGGAGCTTGGACACATCTAATGTATATTGTATTGAGCACTGACATTTATAGTTTATTACTAGTGCATTTTCTACTTTTTCATACACTGATAGCTATTTATTTTGTGGTAATTTATTTAAATCCTTCTGCTAACAATTTCACCTATGATCTAGAGTAGTGATTTTTTAACTCAAAATAAAGACAAATTTGTTGATAATTTTCATTAATTTGATATGGAACTAAAATTTATTTAAAATGGAGCTCTAAAAAGCCAATGAATATCTAAATTCATTAATTTTCTTGGAGTTAGCATCTCAATGAAACTATGTCAAATTGCTATTATTATGTCCCAAGGAGACTCAAAAGTCAAACATTTCCATGACCAACAAAATAGGCTTGTAATTCTACCATGGCATCATGTTCAGGATTAATTTTTAAAACTGATTTGAAAATTTGCAGTCGTTTTTCTCCAGATTCACACTGGATCATTTAGCTGCTGGCAGTTAACTACTTAAGTTAACCATTTAGTCATTGAAAAGTTTGTAGGTGAAATGTTTCTCAAAACTTTGTATTACTGATTAGTAGATCAAAGAGCAATTTAATAATATTTAATGTTTCTGTTTATAATTTGCCTTTGGAATAGAATTCAAAGGGTAGAATATGATCATGTATTTGTCCATCGTTTTCTAGAGAGTTAGTAAATGACTTGAAAATTATTTGCAGGGCTACTCAAGGCAGTTGGTCCACAGACTAGTACTCTAGGAAAGAAGGAGTTTGGGCCAGAATGTAATTCAACACACAAGTTTTCTCAGTGAGAAGTTTGTTCTAAAAATAAAACGTCAGCTGAAATAAAACCTGTGCTTGAGGAAGTAGTTGGTTTTACATTCTGATGTAAACTGCTTATTCCTTTGAGAGACATAATGGTCAGTT
>NW_012101776.1:3578945-3582139 GCF_000951045.1 Mandrillus leucophaeus
TATAATTTAGGAAAATATTTAAGGAAAACCTTCTTCTCTTTTTCATATTATAATTGTCTTCTGTTAAATTATAAATTTTTAAAATTACTTAAAATAATGTAGTTTCCCAGTTTTACATCAGTACTGAAATAGTTTAATTTTAAAGTCTTATACATGTCTTTATGTTTGTCTATACTATATTTGGTTAAAATAAAATAATAAATATTTATTACTCATCATTTTGAAATTAGTAATTCCTTACTAGGAAAACACAATGTTCCTTGAAATTTGAATTTACCAAAAGGGTATTGGCTGAAAATTGTGAACTGAACTAGGTCACAGACAAATCAAAAAACTTGTACAAAACCTTTTGGCCAAATTGCATAATATTTATGCATAAACTAATCATGTTACGCTATTGGAAATGTAAAACTATCATTTTCCATTTCACTTCCTATTGGCTCCAGTTTTTAGGAACTTCAGTAAACCAGTGTCTGCCATGTCTTTTGCACAAATAAAATACACCTTTTTTAATCTTGCAGAAATGCCCCCACGAGATGGTGCTGATGAGTAGTCAGCCCATGCCCGTGTGCCTTGACTTAATGTCTCTAATCTCTGCTCAGTGGTTGAAACTTTTTGCTCCCTATAAAGAAGAGAAATACATTTAGAAATTTGGAAATTTGCCTAAACCTGTTAATACACTTTTAGACTTGTTCAAACAAATAGTAAAAATGAAAATCAATTTTTCTTAAACAAGAAGGTGCACAAAAAGGGATCCAGATAAGCAAGTTTCTACATTTCTGTATTTGGTTGCAATATACATCTCAAAAAAACTAAAAGTGAATCTTTGTAGAATTTATTTTAAACTTCCTGTTCTGAAAATTTGACCTCCTTACAACTAATGTATCAAAATCTTCTACTCACCCATTATTGAGAGCAAAGCTCTTGAACAATATTTGCATTTTTATATTGCAGATTCAGATCTAGTGTTCTAAAAAATATTATCCTAAGAACATGTGAACTGAAGGAAATATCCATTTCTTGGGGGAATTTCATCACTGTCAATCTAAATGTCATGTCAGGAAATTGGTCATGTACTTGAAACTTCTAGTGCATTTTCTACTTTTTCATACACTGATAGCTATTTATTTTGTGGTAATTTATTTAAATCCTTCTTCTAACAATTTCACCTATGATCTAGAATAGTGATTTTTTAACTCAAAATAAAGACAAATTTGTTGATAATTTTCATTAATTTGATATGGAACTAAAATTTATTTAAAATGGAGCTCTAAAAAGCCAATGAATATCTAAATTCATTAATTTTCTTGGAGTTAGCATCTCAATGAAACTATGTCAAATTGCTATTATTATGTCCCAAGGAGACTCAAAAGTCAAACATTTCCATGACCAACAAAATAGGCTTGTAATTCTACCATGGCATCATGTTCAGGATGAATTTTCAAAACTGATTTGAAAATTTGCAGTCGTTTTTCTCCAGATTCACACTGGATCATTTAGCTGCTGGCAGTTAACTACTGAAGTTAACCATTTAGTCATTGAAAAGTTTGTAGGTGAAATGTTTCTCAAAACTTTGTATTACTGATTAGTAGATCAAAGAGCAATTTAATAATATTTAATGTTTCTGTTTATAATTTGCCTTTGGAATAGAATTCAAAGGGTAGAATATGATCATGTATTTGTCCATCGTTTTCTAGAGAGTTAGTAAATGACTTGAAAATTATTTGCAGGGCTACTCAAGGCAGCTGGTCCACAGACTAGTACTCTAGGAAAGAAGGAGTTTGGGCCAGAATGTAATTCAACACACAAGTTTTCTCAGTGAGAAGTTTGTTCTAAAAATAAAACGTCAGCTGAAATAAAACCTGTGCTTGAGGAAGTAGTTGGTTTTACATTCTGATGTAAACTGCTTATTCCTTTGAGAGACATAATGGTCAGTTTGTGGACAAACACTCTTCTACTAACCACACTTTGAGTAGTACCATTATGACGCATTTGCTCTTACATTGTTCTGCATCATGCACCCAGAGGCATAGATGACCATCTGTTTATAACTGGACATATATTGTAAGGGCACAGACAATGGTAACTGGGATGACAGATTACATCAAATGGGACTGCTTTTCAGTGTTGTGATCAGTGTGAATTGAAAATACTGTATAGATAATCCTTCATCATTTCAGAATTTTTTTCTTCACAAATTTATATATTGCTAATTTCATAAAAATGTCCTTGGATGACTATCTGAATAACAGTTAAAGCCATGCTTTATAATTTGTTCTTTTACATTAAAGAATACTCTATCAAGATTGAAAATCATTATTCTATAAACCAAATAGAAGGATAATAGTTAAAAAATCCACATATATGAATATATGTGCATATAAATTTAGCAATATAAAATTTAAGCTGAAGTTAGGATAACTATAATGTACTTTTTAAAATGATGTTCCAAACTGTGATGAGATTAAGTGAGGTATAAATATTATGGTTGCATGTTATTAATTAAAAGAAAATTATGAACAATGTGGATTCTATAAGTGAAATGATAAAGGTTATGAATAAAATTAGTTCTATTTTACCACAAAAGCAGCCTTTTTCCTCTTGCATTGTCATAATGACAGAAAAACATAATTTAACTAAACTGAGCAGTGAATCCAGATCAAGCCCTATATTTAAATTACTTTTGTACAAGTATTTAAACATTTGAGTTGCTTCTGAATGTATGATACTGCAATGATGCTGAACAGGCTAAGCAGTGGTGCCTGGATCATGAAAGTTTGATAATGAATGCTCAGAATTGGCCTCATCACTCTTCCTCTTTCTTCACTGATCAAAAATAAAGTAAATAAATAAATAAATAAATAAATAAATAAATAAAACATATTGGCTTTCAGATTTGGAATTAAATTTTTGCCAGTGAAATAGTGGCCTACCTATCAAAAAATCTTGTTATAACTCAAATCCTATAGTTTCAGTGACATTTCCACTAAATACTTCTTTTTTCCATGCTGCCCCTTCCTTATTTATAAAAGTATGAGGAACATTCTAGGTAAGAACATTAGGCCATTGTGAGAACAGCTAATATACATTATAAGAAAGATGTTAAAAATATTCAATGACATTAAAATAGTAAAGTATAAGACAAAGTATACTGTTTTTAATATATGGGTCTTTGGAGATAGTATGAACTAAAA
>NW_012101776.1:3584060-3592814 GCF_000951045.1 Mandrillus leucophaeus
TGAGAGCAAAGCTCTTGAACAATATTTGCATTTTTATATTGCAGATTCAGATCTAGTGTTCTAAAAAATATTATCCTAAGAACATGTGAACTGAAGGAAATATCCATTTCTTGGGGGAATTTCATCACTGTCAATCTAAATGTCATGTCAGGAAATTGGTCATGTACTTGAAACTTCTGTATTAATGGCAAAACATCGAGACGTATACAATTTTTTAAGACATAGATAAAACTGTTAGCTTTCAATTTCCCAAAATAAAGGTAACAATTGAATATTTACAAAACAAAGTTTAAACACTTTTTCTTTTAAGGATGTACTACATGCAATGTACTCAGATGGAATTAGATCATTTATTATGATAAGAAAAAATATGAATACATATATTAGTTCAAATTCTGTAACTAAATAATAGGCATAAATTATACATACTCCAAATATTTACAGATATATTTGGAGGGAGGTTTTAAAAGTAATCTAATTAATTTAGAATTAATCATTTTATAAAGTAGAAAGTCATTTTAGTTGATATTTAATTAGTTGGAATGTGTTACAGCTTACTTAACACTGTCAACTTGTTGTTATTTAGCTTATATAACACAACTCTTTTCAAATAAAAATTATTAAAATTTTTAAAAGTTATATTTTCTGTGATTTTAACAATAATTAATACTTATAAGTAGGACCACACTTGAAAAAATTCAATATATTCAATATTGTTAAAATAAATTTGTCTAAAGTTTCATTTAAAGTTATAATTTTTGAAAGTCTTATGTCAATCAATTATTGAAGAAATAACTTTGCTGTCTTTCTTTAAACATTTAATGATACATTTTAAGTAGTTAATTAGCATAAATGCTACTATGTAAATCCTAAATGTCCCATACTGAAAGCAAAATAATTCTTACATAATTTTTGTGCACTTTTCAATTCACAGCTACTTTATTTATGGACTTTAACTGGTGACAAAAAAAAATGGCTCAAAAAAAATATCAGCTCCAAAAACTGACAAATGTGCAGCAAAAGATTATGAATACATGCAGTGGCTTCATTAAATTAACAACAATAAATATACAAATGTAACTAACGTATTACCAGTTTGTGCCATAAATTTAGCAGCATCAGCTTGTTCCTGAGGGACCCTTTTTTCATGAACAGATCGAGGTCGCTGACTTTTAATTGTATGATCTCCCATCATTCCAAATTCTAAAGACAGAATAAAGGTATATGAAAGCTTGTGTGTAGACATTTCTCACAAATTACATTACTGTCTCATGCAATATGTTCCTACACATACCTAGAAGATAATTATTAAATTCACAGTTCTAAACTTGCTGGGCTAATCTGCTTGGAATATCTCAAAACTCAAGTCAGAAAACCTATAAACATGAACAAGATTTCAGAAAACAATAATAACAGTCAATAAAATGACACATCAGATTTTTAGTCAACTTAACAGAGATACTGTACTCTTTTCTGATAATGTTTTGAAGCAATACATAAGAAAAAATACAACCACAGTGTTAACTGTTTTTTTTTTAAACAGAGAATCCTGACTTGGTAGCATCTGCTTCTTTGCTCAACAATGATCACCCCCAGAAGTTTGTCAGCAGTTTCCTTGTTACTAGATTACTCAGTCCTGTAACTTAACTTTTCTAAGGTAAACCCAGTCATTTAACAGACTACTTTTTTTTTTTTTGCCATCCAAAGATGAGGTTGCCCTTGGTGTCTTCAAAGGCTCATGGAATATAGTGGCCTTGGTCATTCTCATTATTCCCTTCCCTGCCCCAATAAATTCCTCCCCCCTTTTCTAATCACATGTAAAGGAATATTTTCTATTTTAAAGTTATATTTATAAAATTTATTGTTTCCAGCCTTCTGTTATTTGATAGCAGAACTTTCAAGAAAGGCAGAAAAAAATTATCTGGGAGTAACTCAGAAACAAATGGAAGAAAGAAAAAAATTAGTTGAGTAAAAGAACAGCTTCTATGTAACATATTTTTAAAAATTCATATTCTTAGAATTCTGCAAGAGATCTGTGCTTATTGAACTGTGACTGAAAAGTGGTTTTACTAAAATCAGAGCCTAATGTATGGAATAGTTGTTGGTTCTGTCTCATAGGAGTTTAGATAGGGGAAGGGAATACTGAGGGGCAAGAAATTGTGCTGCTATCTTTTTTACATCAAGAAAATTACTAGGCCCTTAAGACCAGGTGTCTTAAACATGACAAAGATGACTGGGTGAAATGTGTTCCACTGACACTGCAGATAGTGTAATTAAGCAGTGTATTTTGTAAGCAGTAATTCTGCCAATTCTTATATGTAAGGAGAAAAGACTAGCATACATTTTCATCTGTCCTAGCTAATCCTCACATAAAAATTAAACCATGGCACCTGACTGATGTGTCATAAAATTTTTTACAGATAATCTACTCAAAAGAACGTCCCCTGAGAAATCTGAGAAATCTAAATGTGTATTTGTTTTTGTCAGGTGAGAAAATATCCAAAGCAGAAAATATAAAAGAATAGCTTCTATTTAATATATTTTTAAAAATTCATTTGCTTAGATTTCGGCAATATCCTACACTGTAGCTATTTCTACTTATCAATAATAAAATGTCAGTGGGTTTGACCTTGTAAAATCCATCACTATTTTCCATTACTGTCAACATCCTTTCATTCCATTCATTTATGTGTGCTGTAAGTGGTGCCTAAACCATGTTTTGCCAGGCCATAAGAAGTATCTAATCAGTCATTCAACGATTTTGGAAATTAATGATTTAGGAAGTTTATATGTAGAATGACTATTCAATATTTTCAAATGTTATATGCAATTAGAATGTTTCTGGATATGAAATAGCACCGGAATTTAGTAGTAATTTTTATCAACAGTATACTTCACCTTATTTCCTCTTGAATTTGTATTTTAAGTTGTGGGTATGTCTATTGTTTTCAGCATTTATGTCAGAGTATAGGTTTACATAAGTCACCTGGGGGCTCTGATGCTCACACTAAGGTAATTTTGGCACTGAGAGGGCAAAGAATGCTGAAAAGATTATTTCATGCCTACAACTTAATTATGTAATAAATAACTGTATAACCTGTTCTGGCAGAAGGTAATTCTTCAACTCAGTGGCAGCATGATAACAGGCGGAAATCTCTTTTCTAAGGAAAATGGTTTATTTTTAACAGAGACTATGATTTCAAATTAAGGAGGTCTGAGTATGTCCGTGGGTCTTGGTCTGTCACCCAGGCTGAAGTGCAGTGGTGCAATCATAGCTCACTGTAAACTTGAATGCCTGGGCTCAGGTGATCCTCTACCTTGCCTCAGCCTCCCAAGTAGCTAGGATAACAAGCACCATCCACCATGCCTAGCTAATTTTAAAGTATTTGTTGTTTTTGTTGTTGTTGTTGTTGTTGTTGTTGTTGTTGTTGGAGCAGGGTATCACTATCTTTCCCAGACTGATCTCAAACTCCTGGCCTCAAGGGATCCTCCCACTGCTGCTTCCCAAATTGTTGGGATTACAGGTAGGAGCTACCATGGACAGCCTTGGGATGATTTTAAAAGTGGCATATTCAATTTTTAACACTTTCTTAAGTTTAAAACAAGTTGAAGTGTTCATTTTTTAAAGAATAGAACAAATTTAAGTAAATCATTTTATATTATCAGTTGGAATGTGATTTACATCTCTTAAAATATGTGTAATACAAATTGAATTTCAATATTCTACAAATTAAATTTCAATATCCTACACCATAGTTATTTCTACTTATCAATAATCAATGTTATATGAATACTAGTGCTGATAGTTTATCATAAGTCACAACATTTGCAATAAGAAATTCTTCAATACTTTATGAACTTGATTACAAACTTATTACATAATCAGAAGTTTGAAATGGAATTGTTGATTATGGTCATCACTATAATGTATCTGAAAAATTATTTTTAAAAAATGAGAATTAATATGAGGTCCTGATATAACTAAATTCCTTATAAGAGAGAAGACATTAAAATTCATTGATTTTTTTCAGATGGGAAAACAACACTATGGTGGTATTTTTTTGAATATTCCACATCTATTGTTCTAGACTTAATTCAAATTTGTAATTGAAATATATAAACTATTGTCTAACCAAGTGTGTTTCTTCTGCCAAAGTTTACATCCCATGTTTCAAAATTTAAAAAATTTCTTTGTTTTAGAGTTGCTATTAACAGTATGATTTAACAGATAATGTTATAGTTCTCTCCATACCTCACAATGGGGTATTTTTAAAACATTTGTGTTGTCTTTCAAGATAGCATTATCTTCTTCACTTCTAATAAAAATTTAGGCCAATTGGATCATCCCAACTTAGGAAAAACCAATTATTTTTGCTATTATTTTATGTGGTGAAAGTGGGTTGAAGTATACTTTTAGCATAGCAGGCTTTCTGAATAATATAAATTCTTCATCGATGGTTGATTCATATTCAAATGATTCTTAGTTGGCAAAGATAACATATTACATTAGTTACACGAGAAAAAGAACATAACCAAATAAAAAGATGATCTGCTTTGGTGAAAGCAATGGAAAGCAAGTTATGAAATCAAATGAAATAATGTATAGCACAACATTATATATGTACACATGGTACATGGTTTACGAATATACAGGGTTATTTCCTGTATACTGAGGGGCAAGAAATTGTGCTGCTATCTTTTTTACATCAAGAAAATTACTAGGCCCTTAAGACCAGGTGTCTTAAACATGACAAAGATGACTGGGTGAAATGTGTTCCACTGACACTGCAGATAGTGTAATTAAGCAGTGTATTTTGTAAGCAGTAATTCTGCCAATTCTTATATGTAAGGAGAAAAGACTAGCATACATTTTCATCTGTCCTAGCTAATCCTCACATAAAAATTAAACCATGGCACCTGACTGATGTGTCATAAAATTTTTTATAGATAATCTACTCAAAAGAACGTCCCCTGAGAAATCTGAGAAATCTAAATGTGTATTTGTTTTTGTCAGGTGAGAAAATATCCAAAGCAGAAAATATAAAAGAATAGCTTCTATTTAATATATTTTTAAAAATTCATTTGCTTAGATTTCGGCAATATCCTACACTGTAGCTATTTCTACTTATCAATAATAAAATGTCAGTGGGTTTGACCTTGTAAAATCCATCACTATTTTCCATTACTGTCAACATCCTTTCATTCCATTCATTTATGTGTGCTGTAAGTGGTGCCTAAACCATGTTTTGCCAGGCCATAAGAAGTATCTAATCAGTCATTCAACGATTTTGGAAATTAATGATTTAGGAAGTTTATATGTAGAATGACTATTCAATATTTTCAAATGTTATATGCAATTAGAATGTTTCTGGATATGAAATAGCACAGGAATTTAGTGGTAATTTTTATCAACAGTATACTTCACCTTATTTCCTCTTGAATTTGTATTTTAAGTTGTGGGTATGTCTATTGTTTTCAGCATTTATGTCAGAGTATAGGTTTACATAAGTCACCTGGGGGCTCTGATGCTCACACTAAGGTAATTTTGGCACTGAGAGGGCAAAGAATGCTGAAAAGATTATTTCATGCCTACAACTTAATTATGTAATAAATAACTGTATAACCTGTTCTGGCAGAAGGTAATTCTTCAACTCAGTGGCAGCATGATAACAGGCGGAAATCTCTTTTCTAAGGAAAATGGTTTATTTTTAACAGAGACTATGATTTCAAATTAAGGAGGTCTGAGTATGTCCGTGGGTCTTGGTCTGTCACCCAGGCTGAAGTGCAGTGGTGCAATCATAGCTCACTGTAAACTTGAATGCCTGGGCTCAGGTGATCCTCTACCTTGCCTCAGCCTCCCAAGTAGCTAGGATAACAAGCACCATCCACCATGCCTAGCTAATTTTAAAGTATTTGTTGTTGTTGTTGTTGTTGTTGTTGTTGTTGTTGTTGTTGGAGCAGGGTATCACTATCTTTCCCAGACTGATCTCAAACTCCTGGCCTCAAGGGATCCTCCCACTGCTGCTTCCCAAATTGTTGGGATTACAGGTAGGAGCTACCATGGACAGCCTTGGGATGATTTTAAAAGTGGCATATTCAATTTTTAACACTTTCTTAAGTTTAAAACAAGTTGAAGTGTTCATTTTTTAAAGAATAGAACAAATTTAAGTAAATCATTTTATATTATCAGTTGGAATGTGATTTACATCTCTTAAAATATGTGTAATACAAATTGAATTTCAATATTCTACAAATTAAATTTCAATATCCTACACCATAGTTATTTCTACTTATCAATAATCAATGTTATATGAATACTAGTGCTGATAGTTTATCATAAGTCACAACATTTGCAATAAGAAATTCTTCAATACTTTATGAACTTGATTACAAACTTATTACATAATCAGAAGTTTGAAATGGAATTGTTGATTATGGTCATCACTATAATGTATCTGAAAAATTATTTTTAAAAAATGAGAATTAATATGAGGTCCTGATATAACTAAATTCCTTATAAGAGAGAAGACATTAAAATTCATTGATTTTTTTCAGATGGGAAAACAACACTATGGTGGTATTTTTTTGAATATTCCACATCTATTGTTCTAGACTTAATTCAAATTTGTAATTGAAATATATAAACTATTGTCTAACCAAGTGTGTTTCTTCTGCCAAAGTTTACATCCCATGTTTCAAAATTTAAAAAATTTCTTTGTTTTAGAGTTGCTATTAACAGTATGATTTAACAGATAATGTTATAGTTCTCTCCATACCTCACAATGGGGTATTTTTAAAACATTTGTGTTGTCTTTCAAGATAGCATTATCTTCTTCACTTCTAATAAAAATTTAGGCCAATTGGATCATCCCAACTTAGGAAAAACCAATTATTTTTGCTATTATTTTATGTGGTGAAAGTGGGTTGAAGTATACTTTTAGCATAGCAGGCTTTCTGAATAATATAAATTCTTCATGGATGGTTGATTCATATTCAAATGATTCTTAGTTGGCAAAGATAACATATTACATTAGTTACACGAGAAAAAGAACATAACCAAATAAAAAGATGATCTGCTTTGGTGAAAGCAATGGAAAGCAAGTTATGAAATCAAATGAAATAATGTATAGCACAACATTATATATGTACACATGGTACATGGTTTATGAATATACAGGGTTATTTCCTATACCTTTATGTTTATGTTATCAGTGAAGTGGTGGGTAAACAACCATGTTCATGTATAAAACCCAAATGGTTAGAGATGACTTCCATGTTTAGGTACATTTTCTCAATCTTTCACTGTGCTTCTTGCTAAAAAGCAATAGGCTCTGGAAGTCACATACAATCAAAGTTGCATGAAAGAAAAATTTTGAAAATAATTTCCTTCAGTACAATTTTATGTCATTTCTTCCCCAATCCAGGAATATGTAAGTAGATCATTAAAAAATAAATAGACTTAAAATTTGACTTTTGATAGTCAATTATCAGTTATAAAGTTTTTGTCTGGAAATTAAGGGTCATCATATGAAATCAAATTCATTAAAAAGTTAAAACACAAACACATATCCGTTTCTTATTTTACCATGTGTATTTTTAAACATACAGACAAACACATCAATAGATTAGGAGATAAGAGTCATTACTGTAATCTGTCTGGCAATGGAAATACTATTTGACATTGTTAGTTATCTTTTGTTTACATGTCCACAGAAGTCATCCTCACCTATGCCATTATTGCTTCTCAACAAACTTTTGGAGTTATGTCCTACTTGCACTGTGTGGTCAAAGTGCACTACTTGTTGTTATGAGATTCGTCAAACCACTGCACCCTTTCTTACATTTTCCTAAACTTAAAACACCTTCATTTCCAGTGATGCCTGCAAGTAAGTCTCTTACCGAGCCCAACTCAAATGGCAGCACCTCCATGAACTGTCTCCTCATTAACCAAACATAACCTCTGCCTTCCTCAACTTCTATTTTTCTTGACTTTGAATTAAACATTGACTTTATTTATAATTATTAGATTGTCTTACTCTTTCTAGCAGATTATAAACTTCTAAGGAAAAGGAAGTATTATGAATTTTAAAATCACTTCCTGCTTTGGAAATAACTGAAGTTCAATATTTATTTATCAAACAAATAAATTTTGCATTAAGAATTGTTTCTCCAAAATGCAAGTTTCTAGATGTTGAGAACTATTTCTTTAACTTGCTTAGTTCAATGGGGAGAAAAATAAAATTTTCTGTGAAGTACTTGAAAATTAGTTATGTATGATTATCATGGTCAAAATTCCTGCTGGCAATAAGGTTATTATCCATAAATATTCAGGTTATTATTAAAAAATTAAAATACTGCTTCATTTAAAAATTAAATGTCGCCATCCTGAAACAAAGCTTTTTTTTAAAATAAACATTTATTAATTAGTATCCTAGGAACAAAGTCATAAAGATGAATCAGAAATGGTTTCTGATATTCTAAAGCTCATAGTTCAAGGAAATCCATTAAACATGACCTGATCCTTTGAAATATGTAAAACCATTATAATCAAAATATTATTGAGCTACACTTGAGATTCATTTTTTATAACAATTTCTTAAATACTGCAATGTTCTCAACTACAATGACTTGCTAATTTGTCTCCAAAGGGAAAACAAAAATAATCTTTTAATATGTCTCCAAAGAGAAATAGAATTAAATCTTTCAAGCCATACAATTGTACATTGGAACTGATATCTCATTTATCACAACCCA
>NW_012101776.1:3592864-3596288 GCF_000951045.1 Mandrillus leucophaeus
AGAAAAATAAAATTTTCTGTGAAGTACTTGAAAATTAGTTATGTATGATTATCATGGTCAAAATTCCTGCTGGCAATAAGGTTATTATCCATAAATATTCAGGTTATTATTAAAAAATTAAAATACTGCTTCATTTAAAAATTAAATGTCGCCATCCTGAAACAAAGCTTTTTTTTAAAATAAACATTTATTAATTAGTATCCTAGGAACAAAGTCATAAAGATGAATCAGAAATGGTTTCTGATATTCTAAAGCTCATAGTTCAAGGAAATCCATTAAACATGACCTGATCCTTTGAAATATGTAAAACCATTATAATCAAAATATTATTGAGCTACACTTGAGATTCATTTTTTATAACAATTTCTTAAATACTGCAATGTTCTCAACTACAATGACTTGCTAATTTGTCTCCAAAGGGAAAACAAAAATAATCTTTTAATATGTCTCCAAAGAGAAATAGAATTAAATCTTTCAAGCCATACAATTGTACATTGGAACTGATATCTCATTTATCACAACCCAACAAGAAAGAATATTAAAATATGATTTGCTGACAGGAGAAAGATTCCATCATCTGACTGGCTTAAGGTATTGTAGGCAAGTAAGTACTGTTGAGAAGCAACCATATATTTTCTGAAAAATATTATTAGATTTAATGCCTTATAGGCTCATATTTAGGCAGGAATATAAATTATTAAATTTGTTCATTTAGAAACAGAACCGGCACAGTGACTTTGCATGAAAATTTTTCCTACACACTGTAGCTGGGAGGTTTTTTTTGTTTGTTTTTCTTTTTTGAGATGGAGTTTCGCTCTTGCTGCACAGGCTGGAGTGCAATGGCACCATCTTCGCTCACCGCAACCTCCGCCTCCCAAGTTCAAGCGATTCTCCTGCCTCAGTCTCCCAAGTAGCTGGGATTACAGAAATACACCACCAAGCCCGGCTAATTTTGTATTTTTTTTTTTTAGTAGAGACGGGGTTTTTCCATGTTGGTCAGGCTGGTCTCGAACTCCTGACCTCAGGTGATCCACCTGCCTCGGCCTCCCAAAGTGCTGGGATTACAGAAGTGAGCCACCGTGTCCGGACATAGTTGGAAGATATTTTGATAGTGAAGAGCAACCCAGATTATCAGGATTTTGGTATCTTTCTAATTTCTAAGAGTTTGCCTTGATTTTAATAGTGTTTAAAAATGTTATCAGATTTAAAAATTGTATTCTCATTTAATTATTTTTTTAGTACCTGTATGGCCAAGTGTTCTGTGAAAAGACAGAGCTGATAGGATAAAAGACTGGAATTGATATAATAAAAAAACATTTCTACAGTTAGCATGAACTGAATAAAAATTTTTAAAGGATACTTTTACTACTGATTATAAATATACTAATTTCATTTTCCCAAAGAACCATAAAAAATACAATAGATGGAAGAAAACTTCCAAAAAATTCAAGAATGACAGTTATATAATAAATTAATAAATATTTGGATATATTTAAATAAAATAAGATTAATCAATACTAAACATACTAGAAATCTGATAGATATATCGTTAAAATTTAAGAGATTAACTGATATTCTTTCTTTCTTATTATTTCTTGGTTCCATTCCCAAAGCTAGATATGTAGCTACACGGCCCAAAATGCTATTTCTTACAGAAACAAAACAAAACTTGCTTTTCAAAATACTTCGACAGAAATGATTTTATTGGGTAGCTAGGCGTAACTCTGTTAAGCAAATGAGTAATTTTAGGGCACTTCTAAAAACGGATAAAACATGAAATAGTCAAAGGGCACACTGCTAATATATTTACAGAAAAGTTAAAAATGTTCAAGAGTGTTCAATGTTGTTACACTATCTAACTTATAACATTTTGTAGAAGTGACTATCAAATATATTTGGTGTATTTAGACAATAATGCTGTATTTATGTAACATGATTCCAAGTAAAAACAATGAAATAATTACATATAATAGATTTTCCTTCGGAACTCCTCAAACATTTGTTTGAAAATTATGTAATAAAATATTTTATGAAAATGTTTTCAGGAAATTCAGAGGACAAATCCTTAAATCATTATTTTTATACTTATTCTGTTTGCCGTCCAGGAAATGTTAGTAAGTTGGACACAGTCTTCTATGCAAGAATTCATCAATGTGTGTAATCATACGGGAATTATTTGTTATGTCTTATCCATTATGCAATTGTGTGTTAATATCTCATATCTTCCTGAGACAACTACTGAATTCTTATAAATCAGCAGGAATAGTTTGCTTAAAAATATGTTTTATTTGTTGGTGACGAGAAGCACATAAATGACAAATACAATTCTACTTTCAACAGTACTAGCAGTTGGATATTTTTTGTTGTTGATTTGTTTCAGACCTTAATTTAGCACATTAGCATACCAGTGGCTAAATAAGATGCTTTACTGTAATTGTTAACATTTTTACAGTAGACTAAAACTCTTACAGCATATAATTTTAATAACCTTGCTGCTAATGTGTCTCTTGACAAGATCTTAGAAAGTCAGAAATATAAGAAAGTAAACTGAATTGTCCCTGGATGGTTATTTCTATATTTTCCAGACTAGAACATGGCTTGGTTGCTTTTCTGCCAAGCTTTCTGACCTGCACACTCTGTCTTCAGAAAACATTTTATAGGGGCTACCAAAAGGATGGAGACTTATCTGGCTTATGTCCAGTATGGTACTTTTAAATTCATCAAAGCTCATTATCATTTATTATAACAGTGTAATGTAGAAGAATTTAACTTAAAGCAATATCACTGTATATATATTTCCTGAAATAACTTAAAATATTCCATAAAATAATTTGTACATTATTTTATAGTACTACTATTGGTACATTGTGGGTATATTATTAGTACAAAATAAATGCTACCCTACAATTGAAGGTTAAAGATTAGATTAATGGTTGCTTGACCAAAAAAAAAAAAAAAAAAGTGGTAGATGAAATATCTTCTTTTTTCATAAAACACTAGTATTTAGGTAATTCTGGTGCCTCTGTATTGTACTTGAATGACAGTCAACTGAGTTGAAAGATTTCAAGGCTTACTTTTTGTACATGGAGGTAAGGGAGAAAGGTTTCTCTGTTTTTCACATAGTTTTACTTTACCTATTATATTTATATAAAAATGCTTTTTTAAAAGAGAATCTAGAAATACCAAAGTAGTTCTGGTCATGTTTTGCCATTTATCTACCACTATATTTTAGTTTATTACAAAACGTTTTAACTTAAAATAGTATCTTTTATACACATTTAGTGAACAAAGTATCAAACCTGACTTTCTTAATAAGAATGATTCTTCTAAGATATGTATATAGCATTTATAATTTCTAAAATAACTCTAATGCCATCTTAACTATTCCCTTAACCTTTTAGCTTATCTTTCAGAAATGAACTAA
>NW_012101776.1:3596338-3598681 GCF_000951045.1 Mandrillus leucophaeus
CCTTAAATCATTATTTTTATACTTATTCTGTTTGCCGTCCAGGAAATGTTAGTAAGTTGGACACAGTCTTCTATGCAAGAATTCATCAATGTGTGTAATCATACGGGAATTATTTGTTATGTCTTATCCATTATGCAATTGTGTGTTAATATCTCATATCTTCCTGAGACAACTACTGAATTCTTATAAATCAGCAGGAATAGTTTGCTTAAAAATATGTTTTATTTGTTGGTGACGAGAAGCACATAAATGACAAATACAATTCTACTTTCAACAGTACTAGCAGTTGGATATTTTTTGTTGTTGATTTGTTTCAGACCTTAATTTAGCACATTAGCATACCAGTGGCTAAATAAGATGCTTTACTGTAATTGTTAACATTTTTACAGTAGACTAAAACTCTTACAGCATATAATTTTAATAACCTTGCTGCTAATGTGTCTCTTGACAAGATCTTAGAAAGTCAGAAATATAAGAAAGTAAACTGAATTGTCCCTGGATGGTTATTTCTATATTTTCCAGACTAGAACATGGCTTGGTTGCTTTTCTGCCAAGCTTTCTGACCTGCACACTCTGTCTTCAGAAAACATTTTATAGGGGCTACCAAAAGGATGGAGACTTATCTGGCTTATGTCCAGTATGGTACTTTTAAATTCATCAAAGCTCATTATCATTTATTATAACAGTGTAATGTAGAAGAATTTAACTTAAAGCAATATCACTGTATATATATTTCCTGAAATAACTTAAAATATTCCATAAAATAATTTGTACATTATTTTATAGTACTACTATTGGTACATTGTGGGTATATTATTAGTACAAAATAAATGCTACCCTACAATTGAAGGTTAAAGATTAGATTAATGGTTGCTTGACCAAAAAAAAAAAAAAAAAAGTGGTAGATGAAATATCTTCTTTTTTCATAAAACACTAGTATTTAGGTAATTCTGGTGCCTCTGTATTGTACTTGAATGACAGTCAACTGAGTTGAAAGATTTCAAGGCTTACTTTTTGTACATGGAGGTAAGGGAGAAAGGTTTCTCTGTTTTTCACATAGTTTTACTTTACCTATTATATTTATATAAAAATGCTTTTTTAAAAGAGAATCTAGAAATACCAAAGTAGTTCTGGTCATGTTTTGCCATTTATCTACCACTATATTTTAGTTTATTACAAAACGTTTTAACTTAAAATAGTATCTTTTATACACATTTAGTGAACAAAGTATCAAACCTGACTTTCTTAATAAGAATGATTCTTCTAAGATATGTATATAGCATTTATAATTTCTAAAATAACTCTAATGCCATCTTAACTATTCCCTTAACCTTTTAGCTTATCTTTCAGAAATGAACTAAGATACATGGAAAATACTTTCAGTATTTTTCTAGCACATAAAAATTCTTTTAATCAATTAACTACTATTTGAGCTTGTTTTCATCAGTTGTTATTACTACTAAGGCACAAGTAGTATTCTATAGAGAGATCTACAAATAATTAGTATTTTCAAAGCTGTGCTTCACATACTAAAGATAGTTAAGACCATTTAACTGGGATGAAGGTTAAGGCTCAATGTGGAGGGGTGGAAAAATAAATAAGCAATCAGGACATGCAGCTCATATTTCAGGGTATCACGCCTTAAATTCCCTGCACCTGTTTCCTCTTCTTGCAAAAGGAGATACTGGGAACATGATCTCTAAGGTCTCCTTATGCTCTAAAATTACATCATTTTCTCAGATCGAAAGTTGATTCGTGAACATATAGGCTATTTCTCAGCAGACCAAGAGTTGTAAAAGACCTGGCCAAGCTCGATGAACAGGTCTGTACACAGATATACACGAATGTGTGCACATGCACGAGTCTGAGTAACATAAGAGTTGTTTCATTTCCTCAAGACATTTTCTCAAATCATTCAAGGTTGAAGTTATTTTGATCCACATCTAAGCATTAAATCAAGGTTTACTTTGCACATGAAACCTCAGATTGCCTAATACTTATTTTAAAAAGTACATCTATGCTGTAGTTAGCATCCACACTGGACAGAATTTTTTTTATAGGAGGGAATTGTATCAAAGGCATTGGGGAATGAATACATTTCACTCATTCAACAAACATTAAATGAGCAACCATCACATTCCACACAGGATTCTCGGCACTAGAGATGTAACTGTGAACATAGCAGACAAAAATCTTGTTTTTGATAGAAGAACATTATTGTTATTCCTAGTCTGATATATAAGGCTTATGAAATATTGAATGAAAATTAAATTAACAAGCCAGCGCTTTAGAAAGGTTATCAGTAGTTATATATACATTTCTCTTATAAATAACTTTTAATTT
>NW_012101776.1:3600332-3602146 GCF_000951045.1 Mandrillus leucophaeus
CTGGGACTACAGGCGCCCGCCGCCACGCCCGGGTAATTTTTTGTATTGTTAGTAGAAACGGGGTTTCACCATGTTAGCCAGGCTTGTCTGGAACTCCTGGCCTCAGGTGATCCACCTCCCTCGGCCTCCCAAAGTGCTGGAATTAAAAGCGTGAGCCACCGCGCCTGGCCCCCGCTTTTTAGGACTTTTATCTTTGGAGTTTTGAAATTGTATGAGTGTGTCTAGATATTCGTGGTTTTCATTTCGCGTACTTGGTACTCTATGTTCCCCTTCAGTACAATGACCGGCTATCTAGCAGCGCACACTGAATGTTTTCCTCCTTAGCTAACTTTCTAATTTGTTTTCTTCCACGTTTGTTTTGGAGCTTCTGAGTTACCGCCAGCTGTACTCTGCTTCCATCTCAACCCCCTCATATTCCAATAATTTTCTCTATGAAAATTGAGCCCATGATTCTTGATTAATAAAGGGTAACTGCAAAATATATAATTTCCCATTTCATTCTCGGAACAATTCTTTCTTGTTGCAGAAACCTCTCAAAAGAATATCCTCTAATTCCTCTCTTCCCACTCACCCAATAATGTCAGATAATCTGACTTCAAACCTCCTTCCTTGAATGAAACTGCTCTCTTGAAAGTCAATTGCCTCTTAAGAACTGTCATGTTCATCATGATTCTTTCAGGATTTGACATTTTCCCGCCCTCCCCATCCCACAACCGTTCTTGAAATGCTCACCTTCCTTGGCTTTCAAAGCTGACAGGATTTTAATTTTCTTCCTCCTCTTGTCTGCTTTTCTGTCTCTTTCACTGCCTTAGTGACTCTTCATCCTCTAAATGTGAGTTTTCCCTTAGGTTCTGCCTCAACATTCTCTTCCCCAGAAGTCTCACTCATTCCTACAGTATTAGGTATGACTTTTAGGCAAATAACTGTCAGCCTCTCACTCCCATTGGCCAATATACATTTTCCAGGCCACCTACATTAAGTGCCTCATAAATATTTTGCTGGCTAACAGCATTTATTAAAACAAATGATCATTCCCCTTAGGAGACCCACTCCTCGTTGTACATTTTGCATTTCTTTTTAACAGACACATGGTGCCCAAAATAAATATTTGGTGAATAAATAAATATCAAATTAAAAATAATTTGAGCAGAAATACTGCAGAAAGTTGTCTTAGGCTTATGAAAACATTGTGATAGACCCATTTGGTTATATAAAGATAGGATGCCAGGCTTGAAAATTTATAGGTTATAAAATAGAGATATATTTTACATAATTGCAGAGTAATAATTAAAGTTTACTGAGGCTTCCAGAGGGAAAAAGGTGAGGCTCATTGTGGACAACAGAGAAGGGGAGTGAGGCTAAGAAATCTTGGGAGAGGAATAAAAAAAGACATGACCAGAAAAATGATGGGAAAATGAGATCAGAGGGAAAAAAACCGAAAAATTCCTTGCGGAAGGAATTGAAAAAGAAATTATTAATAATAGTGATATTTAGATAGAAATACATACTATGCTGTGGTAAAATATAATCCCTCTCCACTCAATCCAACTTTTATTAAATGCCTACATAACCTGCATTACAAATACTTAAAAGGAAGGGATTAAAGAAAAGGAAGCTTGGTTTCATGTTGAGGTTGAAAAGGGAGACAGAATAAAGAAAATAGCTCCAGAAGGAAAATGCAAAGCAATTATTGATAATACAGATGAAATAAATGGATAGGTGGACAGGAAGAAATGTATGCAACCCCTGCCTCAAAGAATCTTTAGAAATATTAAGAGGATGTTGAATTTCTAGCTCTAAATTATGTTACAGTT
>NW_012101776.1:3602196-3603759 GCF_000951045.1 Mandrillus leucophaeus
TATTCCACAAAATTTGTTTTAAAGGACCATTTAAATTAAAACTGTGGACACAAAAGACATGTCACTATGACACAAACAATATTGTAGTCTTACTGTCTTCTATGTATTATGTTTACAGTTTTCTCTTTTTACTTTTAATTTTTTTTTTGTTATGGGCTAATCTAGTCTCTCTGTACCTCAGAAGATAATATCTGTCCTTTATCATTCTATCCTCCTATTCTTACATTATATATTTTATTATTTTTATTTTTTTTAAACTGCCCAAGAAGATATAAATGTACTTGAACTACATAACTCCCTTATGTTTCCCTATCGCTAGACATATGTGTTGTCTTCAAAGATTTTTCTACCTGAAGAGAGTCTCCTAAAGTGGTTTTGCTGTGAGGAATCACAATTTAAATTTTGTTCGATATTGCCACATTCCACATCCCCCGCCGAAGTGTTCATTGTTTATCCTGACATACTTTAGTGCACGTAGTGTTGGCAGGGCAGACATTAACTCTTCCTCATCTGAATCTATTTGATTTCTATCAACATACAACATCTCTCTTCATTCTGATTTGTGCTTTTCATGTTTACTCCAATTTTGTCTGATATTAATGTTATTATTCCTGCTTTGTTGATACATTTGTCTGCTACATCTTTTTCTATATTTTATTTTCAGCCCCTTGGTGTCATTTTGCTTCAAGCATGTATCTTTTACATAACATATATAGTTGGATTTTAAAAATCCCATCTGACCCTCTTCCTTTTAATAGGGAATTAAACCCACTCACATTTATTATATTTATTACGATGTTGAACATTTCTCCTCTGTCTTATTTTAGTGTTTGTCTTTACCATGTTGTCTTGCTGTTTATTTTGCCCTTTCCTAATTTTTTTTTTTGATTGATAGGAATTGCCATTGCTTTTTTCTTGAGATATCGTAATTTAATTATTTAAAAGTGTTATACCCTAATTTTTCACATAAAGTGTACTTTTAAAAATCTGTCAATCTCTTTAATTAATCAGCATCTATAGGTTTCTCCAGCCAAGACAATAATTTGGGTCTGCTATCACTTCCCCTTCTTCCTTTATATCCATTTGTCATGTATTTCCAAACCATTACATTCGTACATTGTGCTTTAATAATTTATACTTAACTATTAGATTATTTTTGGTTTCTTCGTTTGTCTTCTTTCTTGGATTCATTTATCATTTTGTTCAACATATTCTTTCACAGAGAACGGGCCAAAGTTGATTTACCTCACCCTGACAAGCTTGAAAGCTAGTCTGGCTAGCCTTAGAAATTTAGGGTTAAGTTTTTTTTCTCATTACACTTTGAAGCTACTTGTATACTGACTCCTAGTATCCAGTGTTGCCCATGAGTCTTCTTACAAGAGAACAACTTTTATATCTGGAAGATTTGTAGGATTTTTTTTTTTTTTTTTTTTGAGACGGAATCTCTGTTGCCCAGGCTGGTGAGCAATGGCGCGATCTCGGCTCACTGCAAGCTCCGCCTCCCAGGTTCACGCCATTCTCCTGCCTCAGCCTCCGGAGTAGCTGGGACTACAGGCGCCCGCC
>NW_012101776.1:3605404-3611614 GCF_000951045.1 Mandrillus leucophaeus
AGAAGGAAAATGCAAAGCAATTATTGATAATACAGATGAAATAAATGGATAGGTGGACAGGAAGAAATGTATGCAACCCCTGCCTCAAAGAATCTTTAGAAATATTAAGAGGATGTTGAATTTCTAGCTCTAAATTATGTTACAGTTAAGCCAAGTGTGTGTTTAAAAATTTATACTAAGTTAAAGATAAGTTCTTGGAAGGCTAGAGAATTTGGGAGCACCTTAATGACAATGCTAGGGTTATAAATTCACATTCCTTTACTTGTGTCTGGGTATTTTGTATTAGTAATATCCATTAAACATGGTCCTTCCGGTGATTTTGTACTTTCAGAACTATATGAGAACACTAACATAATCTAGCAAGGAGTCTAGAGTTGTTTGCTCATCATCATATGACTACCCTTCTACAAGGCTGGCAACCAAGTGGCCAAAGATGGGCAAGGGGGTTAGGGATGGCATCTCTTACATGTCAAATTATTCCTATTCCATCTTACAAGTTTTTCTTCCCCCAGCATCGCAACCTTTACAGGAGACATTAGCACTAATTATCCAATTATAATGAACTTTTTCATCAAGAAGTAGAAGTCATTACAATTTTGCTTCTCTGAAGGAAAAATGTTTTCCATTGTGTTGCAGTTTTTAAAAAAATGTTTCACTTGATATTTTTCCATTAATTAAAACCCCTCTATGAATCTGTATATTCTGTATGTTATTATTTCTTTGTCAGAAAATTGTATGAGAGTATATCCTCCTAGCGGAGATACAATTGACTTAAAATAAGTTATGCTAAAATGATTGCACTGGTTATTTGATAACCAAAGTTTAATGAGTCAACATTGTAAGATAGCTATACCAAACCTAAATTTAATTTTGATTGGATTTTTGAAGCATGGAATTAAAAACTTTTGAATTACATATCAATTAATCGTGGTCTTCATTTTTAAGACGCACATTGATAAAGTAAAATATGTGCAAAGAAGGGTGCTCAGAACATTAAAAAGGTGAGAAGGGGAGTGAAGATTGTCTGAAAAGAGATTAATCTTTATTTTGGAAATAATTTTTGAGTGCCCAATATATAAGGCACTTTAGAGAATAAAATCCAGTAGGAAAACTAGGACAAATCCAAATAATCAGACTTCAATATTGAGTTATTAGTACCATAAGTGACATACAAATAGCTTCTAACAAAAATCAGAAACTGAGATTATTTAACTTGAAATAAGAAAACCTCAGAAAAAAACTGCAATTATCTTGAAATGTTTAGAAACTTATGTAGAAGAAGGATTAAAAATAAATCAACTATATTGTGTAGGCAACTATATTGTTTATAAGGGAAAGTAGGTCAAATCCATAGGAAGAACTTTCTAATGATTTGGGATGTATGAAAAGGAATGAGTGGCCACATGAGACACCAAGTTTTGATCACTGGAAATGCTTAAGTGGTGGCTGTGTGACTAATGAATATTGTAGACATAATTATTACATGCATTTATCTATGATTCCTGGAATTGACTGTGATTCTTATCTTTCTCCCAACTCCATGTCTATCAATTTTAAATTCCCATCATATCCCCATCCAAAGCTTTACCAAATCTGTAAAATCAGTGGTAGAGCTGATGACTCTACCTCTCCAGTACAAATCCCACTAGCCTCTATTACATAGACCAATGCAATGGTTTCCTAACTGCTGACATCACACCACCGTCCAACTCCCAGCATTATCTGCTGCTTAGAATTCTCCACATAGCACAGGGACAGATCCTTTACAAGGTAAAATATAAAACGTAAATTCCATTCTTAAAGTCCTTTTATGATTTCTTTGTATTTAGAATAAAATCCAAATTCCTTACCCTGGCTCTTATGAAAAAGCCCAGTAGAATCCGTCCCAGCCTACACCTCCAAGACCGTCTTGCATCCTTCCTACCATGCTCTAACCACGCTCACCTCCTTTTTGTTTCTGCAACATGCATAGCTCATTTCTCCTTTGCACTAATTGATTTTTTTTGACTGAAAAACTAATTGTGCTTGACAGATTGTCTTGTCATTCTTATCTAAGCTAAAATTTCACCCCTTTCAAGAGACCCTTCCCAACCACCAAATACAAAGTACTTATACAGTGATTTCCTAAGACAAAATTTCAGTTATTTGCAAAGAACTCATCAACCTGTGTTTTGTTTGATTTTTGTTTATTTGTTTAATAAATTGCTGTATCCACCAAATCACTAAACTGTGAGCTTCATAGGAGTAGGAATATTAACTGTCCATTACTGTATCTTGTGCCAGGTAAGTGATTGAAAAGTACTTTGGAAGGGTGAGAGAGAAGAAAGAGGAGAGAGAGGGGAAAGAAAAAGATTATTTTCATTGAAAAATCTCATAATATTAACTTTACCCACTTTATTCTAGGTGATTTCCTCAGATATATCTTCTAATTCACAAACATTTCCTTTCACATTAGTGTTTATCCCATCTATGGAATTTTTAATTTTAGTAATTGTATGTTTAATTTTTAGTAGTTCTGCTTTTCTTAATCTGCTTATGCTTCTTCTATTTTTATTTATTCATTTTTTCTTATTCATTGTTTTAAAATGATTTCAACTCCGTAGGAAAGTAACTTTAAACATATCTCTTTCATAGTTTATTGAAGGTATTTTTTTCTCTAGTTATTGGTTTGCTCCTTGTGTTGCATCTGCTGCTGCTTCTGCATATTTTGTTTCCTTCTATAGTTTATTTTTTCTCTATTTTGTTTTATTTAATTTTATTTCTATTGGACACTCATCTTGCACAGTACTTTTCCCCTGTGAAACTCATAAGTAAAAGTCCTTTACTTTTACTTATGTCCTTTAAAAGGCCTTATGTCCTTTACTTATGTCCTTTTAAAAGTCTTTTAAAAGGCCTCACTGTAAAAGTCCTTACACAACTTCCATAGCAGTAAATTGCTTGGCTTTAGGTTACTGAATCATGACAGTATAAATTCACACCATATACCTGCGTGGTATGTGCCAGTGTTTACTTTTTTCTTGGGTAGGTTTTTTTTTTCCCCCTCCCACTCAAGGCTCCAGACAGAAGGCAAGTTTTCTTCTCACTGTTTCCTAGGCCACTGAGTAAAGTTTTTCTAGATCTCCGTTGATGGAGGGGGGCAGTTTTTTGAAGCCTCAGACTTTCTATATTTGGATTGCTTTTAGTTCTCCAAAACTACAAAGGCTGAGGACACTCTCCTGTCTACACAACAACACTTAGATCCCAATTCTAAGCCATTTAGAGCATGTAATTGTCTAAAACAATTAAGATCGTCTAGCATACCCTTAATATTTTGTCTTTTATTATTCCTGTTGTATTTTATGGACACCTATACATTTCCCTTTTTTTTGAGCTTGGCTCATTTTTTCTGCCATATTTTATCCAACATTTTAATGAATTTTTAAAAGGTCTGGTTCCATTAATATCAGCTCATTCTGCCATGTGGCTGGAATTCTTTCCAATGAAATAGGCACTATATTTAAGTGCTATCTTCTGGATGAGTTATGTCCTATTATTATTCTCATTTTAGTTATGAAGCTGATGAGGTTTCTAGAGGTTATGTTACTTGTCCATCATTACATAGCTAATATGTGTTGGATCTGGGACTCAAAAAAATATTGTATCAAATTGATAGCCAAGTCATGCTCTCGAGAATAAGGACATGTAGTTAATAAGACCACTAAGGTTTCTTTCAAATTATAACTATTTTTATGTCCTTTGTATCCTTTACTTCTCCAAATTTGCATACATGTCTTCATGGCGTTAATTATGGTGGTGAGGTTCAAATATGATTAATAGAGAATCAGGCAAATACATGCTCTGGGTTTTTATAATCTTAGATGTAGGTTCCTTCCAACTGTTTTGTAGATTTTATTTGATACTCTATGGGAAACAAAATATGCTAGATTAAGTGCCTCACAATGTGAATTGATATTAAGATATATTTAAAAAGAATGTAATCCTATGGAGTCATCAACATGAGGTTGGATATAATAGAATCACTTTAATGATGAGTAAGGCATCCTACTGCTTCCTCACTAATGTTTTCACCCGTGGCAACCAGGTACCTTTGAAATTTTGCCTCTACCAAAATGTATTTTATGGAACATAAAAGAAGGTAAATATACATTATTAATGAAGCATTAATAAGTGTTAGTATTAGGCCACATTAGATTCGTTCTGGAAGAGGCACAGAAACTAATCAGAAATTTATATATTCATTCCACAAGTTACTGAGTCTGAAAAAGCATTAATTTTGGTGTCCTCTATAGACCCTAAAGGTTTTCGGAATCCAGTTTCAATAAAAGAATAGAATTCTCACAACAGTACTCAATTATTCTTAGTAAATGGCTGAGAAAGAACTGAACTCTTTTACCAGGCTTGCAATCTGTTAATCATTCAAAAAGGTCACAACTGAATCATACAAATACTTTATTTTTCTGTGTAACAGTGTTCTATGTTTTTCTCAAACCCAGTAGTTTCATGGATCAGAATTTCCCACTTCTCTGAAACACTAGATTGACCTCAAAAACAAGTCTCAAAAGATATCCTTCCAGACATTTTAAAAAAAACAGAAACAACTACCAAATGATGTTTGACATTTATGAATGACCTTTGTGTAGCAAAAAAAAAAGAGTAATTTTCAAAAAGCCAACTTTCAAACTTTCCCAGAAATGAATTTCCAAATGAAAAGACACCACACCATGAGCTAAAAAAGTAATTGCCAGTCTTAAACTTCTTTTTGCAAACACCACTGAAATTAGTAGAGTTAAATGCCCAAATTAAACATAAATGCTCTGTTAAGTCTCACGTCCTTTTTGCAACACTACTGAATCAGGTTTGATAACTTCTAAATGTGCACTTTCTTTTTAATTGTTAAACCTCTGTCTCTCACACAGAGCCTCCTATATAGACAGGGAGCATAGCATGCTGGTATCCAGAGTATCACACTGAATTTAATGACTTAGGCATTTACATTAGGTTTGTGTTTTGCTGTCTTGACCTGTGGTCTAAATTTCATACTGAATCTACCTACAGAAGGATATTTCTAGGCTTCAAGCAGCAGATTGTTTAGAAAAGAGTGATAGGAATCATTTAAGTCCCACTCTGATACCAACAAAGAAGCAGTATCAAAAAATGCATGACAAAGTTACTCTCAAATGATCCTATAAACTCAGAACTCACAGAAAGGTCTGTCAACATTTTCTTCCTTTTGTTCTTAAGTGACAACAACATTTCATGAGCTCTGACCATGCCTCTCTGCCTTAGTATAGTAGAAGGATAAAATGTGTTGCCTCATTTACATTTCTGCGTAATAAAAATTTTTATTTCTTCACCACTGTAGAGATGAGGAAGTAGAGGATAAAGTAATTGTGTTCAGTTACAATGTAAATTAGAGAGCTGAGATTCAAAATGAGGTACATTTGTGTTAAAAGCTATGTTCTTTGCCCTACAATACTAAAAGTAAATACACAAAGGCAGGGTGTTCTTTTCTCATCTAAAAGTTATTCAAGTTTATAATAGAAAATATAAAATGCTAGAAAAAATATATTATGTGTCCACCAACTCCACTACCAAAAAAATTATTAGTAACATTATCTTCCAAGTTTTGAACTGTGTTTTGTGAGGAAGAACATATAACAAGATGTTATTTGGTTTTCTTGAGAACTTGTTACCACACATTACCTAATAGTGCAAAGATTATAGAAATTATATAGCAATACGAAAGTCACAGCAAGGACTTTATTTTGAAAGCTTGTGATTTCACTTTGAGTTCAACTTCACTTTGAGAGTTTAACTTCTTAATGGAAATATTCAGCCTATAGTTAGAAATATAGACTAAGACTGTCAATATGAGGATATAGGCTTACTGACTTGACTGTGATTGGGTGAGGTCGGATGAAGTCCACAAAGCAAATAAGAACTACAGGCTGCTTTTGGAGAAAGCCTATTTGTGAGGTTGGGAGAGAAAACAGGAACTTCGAAGTAAAGTGAAGAGGAATAGTGAAAGGAGACAGAAAAACTAGGAGAGTATTTCACCAGGGAGATCTAGCTGAGACCTATTCAAAGAATAAGAGAAATGCTCTCAGGCATTCAGAAGGTTACTAGATTTAGAAACAAGGTAGTCATCGTGGACCCTTAAATATCAAACAATTTCCAAAAAGATAAAAGAAGAAATACGTTAATTAGAAA
>NW_012101776.1:3617129-3617911 GCF_000951045.1 Mandrillus leucophaeus
TTAGCCAGGATGGTCTCGATCGCCTGACCTTGTGATCCGCCCGCCTCGGCCTCCCAAAGTGCTGGGATTACAGGCGTGAGCCACCGCGCCCGGCTATAAACAATACTTTTAAGGGAGTCATAAAATGAGCACTGACAGAATGCTATTGGAATCTAAATTATGTAAAATATGTCTTTTAACAATTTGACCATTTTTATTAGCAACTTTAAAATTGCCAATATTCTTTGACCCAGTAAGTCTACTTTTTGGAATCTATCTGATTAAAAACACTATGACACATGGTCAGTGATGTATGATTAAATATATATTGAAGAATCTCTAATATATATGGTATATAAGGTATACCTTGGTGCTTGTAGGCTAGAAGCAACAATATATATGCTATATACCAATATATACTATATATATTGAAGAATTAGAAATTAAAGAACAACTACAAATAATGAAATTAATGCCATATTTGAGTACCATTTTCCAAAAAAGTTAATGGCAATCAAAAATGCTCCTGCTACATGTATAAACACAGTGAAAAGAACCAAAAAGGAAAAAAACAAAAAAACAAAAATAGAAACTTGTGGTATTTATTTCTATGAAGCTATAACTTATGTTATCTTTATAATTCATTGTCTTTTGAAGATTATCCACAAGGATTATATATTATTTCTAAAAGTCAAGCAGGAAACCTTTTTTTTTTTTTTTTAATTGGTGGTCAGGACAGTTTCTCTAAAATATAGGGAGGGAAACTAGACTTGTGTATTTAAAGAGAAAGCAGGTGGTGAGAA
>NW_012101776.1:3622786-3624282 GCF_000951045.1 Mandrillus leucophaeus
TAAGATCTCATTGAACTTTATGTCTCATAAAAGATAAGGTAATGCAAGAAACAGGAGAAATATTTCATTGTTCAATAAAGAAGAAATAGTAAATATTAAAGAACTATATACAAATAAGGACAAAATTCATATACATTGAAGGGTTGGTTTTTGAATTTTTTATATTAAAGTTATTTCTTGATGCATATTACAGAAATGGAAAGGATGAAAAGCTACCTAATTTGCTTTAGAAAATTAAGACAATACAGACAGCAACATCTGGTAAACATGGCTAAAAATAAAAACCATGAAGCAAAATAACTTATCTGAAAATACTAAGTAAAATACTAGGAAAAAATTACTAGTGCATGAGAAGATAAATCCCTTACAACTAAAATCAGGGTCCATTCAAGGAATTAAGATAGTATTAACATTGGGCAACCATTGAGAGAAATATAATTTCTATAAACCTGGTAAAGTCTGAAATGTATCCACTCTACTTAATTAAAATTATTTTAAAATAGGAATCCCTAATAAGAAAAAATAACAAATGTCTCGAGCTCATAGTTCTATCACATTTAGTGATGAAACTCTAAAGGCATTCTCAGAAGTAAAAAGTACAATCAAGGATGCTCATTATAACAATAATTATTTCACACTGGTTTAGAAGTAGATTCAACAGAATAAGAATCAAAGAATTTATACAACAAACAATAATGAAAAAAGAAACAAATCATTTGAATTTGTAGACGATAAAGTTATAAAAGCTCAATTTTAAAACCGGTAGAATCAGTAAGTTCATTGTGTCTGAATATGTGCTAAAATACTCAAATTAACAGCTTTGCTATATTAATAATAATAAATTATAAACAATAATTTCTAAAAATTTACTGAAAACGAACTATAAGACAAGCAGTGAATTTAAAAATAAATATGCTAAAGCTATTGGGAACAAAACTTATAAATGTGAATCAGAATTATTGAGTGAGTCAGATGCTGTTGAGTGCTTCAGAATATTACTTACTCCTTACTGTTATCCTTTTGTATATATATTATTTTCATTTGAGGCTTAGAAAGATGAATAAACTTGTCTAATGTCTCACAGTTAAGTGGCAGGATAAAAAGGAAAAGAGTGAAGGTAAAAAAAGGTGAAGAGACAGTACAGAAGCAAATAGTAACAGATGTGATAGATTTTACTGTAGAAAGCTTCCAGTACGTTATAAAAAGATTTTGCTCATCAGAAACATTATGAATAAAATTTAAAGTTTAATAACAAACCAGGGAAAATATTTGCAGCACAGTTGCATGAATACAAAATTAACAGACAAACATGTAACAATAACTAATAAACATGCTCATTCCATTAACCATCCAAACAACATAAACTGCAACAGCAATAATTATTTTTATTTATCAGATTAGCAAAAGTCTAAAACATAAACAATACTTTTTTTTTTTTTTTTTTTTTTGAGATGGAACCTCGCTCTGTCCCCCTGGCTGGAGTGCAGTGGCGCGAT